>NC_047113.1:81739147-82039147 GCF_902500255.1 Thalassophryne amazonica | reverse complement strand
GTGCAGCTCAAAAATCCTGGTAACGGAAAAACATGCCTCTGCAGATAATTGCGGACGTGTGCGAGTGTCGGCCGATTCATACAAGCATGTTTCACGCATATTGCGGATGTTAAGCGAACATGAGCCAATTTTGTGCGCAATCCATATGCAAATCCTCCTAACCGCCAGTGGGACAGGGCCCTAATGAACTGATGAATGAGCTGAAGGCATCAGATAAAAATGTGACCTCATCCATCATTAAGGGAGCTCACCATCACCATGACAACCAGCAAGGAAGACAATCCAACAATTTGTACTTATAAATAAATGCAGTTAAAGTGTGTGACCACTTTTCAGTTTCTTTAAAACATCATCACTTCCTTCAGATGGTTCCTGACATTCAAAAAAACCCAATAGATTGTGTTTAATTGGATTTTACTAAGATATTATTACAGAGAAATTAACAGCAGCTGTCAGTGTATACATATAATTTTCTTTTAATTGCTTTCATTGAAAACAAGATTTCTGCCTTGATAATTATATTTTAGATTTTTTGAAGCATGTAGATTTGGGAACAGACTGAAATAAAAAAAGCAAGCCATGCTTCTTTTGTAACTTTATTCTCTTTTTCTCCTGTGTGTGTGTGTGTGTGTGTGTATATATATATATATATATATATATATATATATATATATTATATATATATATATATATATATATTATTATTATTATTATTTTTTTTTTTTTTTACTTTTCCATCTTCTCTGGATGACGCTGCTACTCACATTTTTCAAAATGCTGAATATTAACTTTGATGTGAGCTGAGAGACTTGGAGCCGGGAATCATTGGTATCACAGCCCATGGAGACGTATTCCTGAATTTCAGGCGTATACTTTTATAAAAACACGCAGCAAGCTGTGTTTAGATTACCGGGGAAGTTGTCCATGAGAAATAGAACACCCACAAATTGTTTGAAAAGGAGTGATTTCCTCCTGTGATTTTTCTCGCTCTACTTCCTGCTGTGAAAAACAGGAGGACAAAGTTGGTTTACAAGAAAGCTTCTCTGAAAATGCTGAGCAGCAGAATACTCGGAAGAGTACTCTGGCTTATTTTACCAGCTGTGTTGTTTTTTGTACAACTTAAAGGAAAATTGCATCAATTGGCTTCTAGAGTTGGAGGAAGATAAAGAAGGCGTGGGTGATGAAGAGGAGGATGGGCAACATGATGAAGGAGGGGTTGACACAAAGAGGAACATGAGGTGGAAGGAGAAAGAGATGAATGACTTAAAAGGTGAAATAGAAAGATGTTCAGCGTACGAAAATATTCTGGGTCCATTCCACGTTTGGTTAGCCTGATTACTTTCTTGAGGTATTGATGGACTGTCTGTCTGTCTGTCTGTCGGTTGGGGTTTTGCCATCCAGGACCCAATGCGGTTCCATTGTGTGGTGGATGTGGTGACAGATCAGCACATGCTCTCAGATCTGACCTTGGTTTGTTTGCAGGATTCCATTATTCTTCGGATTGATTTAAAATGTTGCCTTGTGTTGGATGCTGGTGTCCACCTCCTTCCTGGTCTGTCCCCATGGCTTCATGAATAGATGATGTCATCGCTGACTTTAGAGCAGGATGATGGGTAATTGTGCACAGATCAACCCTAAAGCCACTGGATTGGACTTGAAGGATAGTCATATCTCTGTTGATGGTTCTTCAGCAGCCTATCAGAGATCTTGTACCTCAGAGCGCATTTATCAGTTCCTGTCAGTTCTGGCCAGTTTTCCGGGCAGGTGTGTCTTGCACCTGTTGTGCATTCACAGAAAAGTGGACCCCTGACCACAGGCTCTGAGCCATGACGGTTATCACCCTCTACTTGTTTGCATGCGAGAAAGTGTCATTCCTTAGTACACCAGCTGCTCTGTTCAGCCTCCGTGTGAGGGAGGGGCTTTAGCGACGCCTCAGAGGTCGATCTTCCATTTAATACGTGTTTCTATTGAACTTTCTAGAATTCGTTCTGCATGTCTGACGCAATTTAAAACCTCTAACCAGAAACGAGTCGATTCAGGGCTGATTTTCAGGGCGGCTCCTCTATGTGATGAGACATGTAATTATCTGTAGCCACGGCATGTACAAACAAATTTTCACTTTTATAATGTCATTAGAAGATTAGGAGGGCTCAGGAACGGGTTTAGGCATGGCTGTCTGCTGGGGGGCGGCTGGAAAAATAACTTATTTACTACTTAATGGATTTTATTTTCACTTTCTCTCTCCAGCTGCACAATCAGTTTGCAAACATCCCTCAGGAACATGTTTGGCTGGTGAACACGCGTGCTTTAGCCTCTAGATTATTTGCAGAAAATGACAAAGCAAAGATGGGGTGGGCTTTGTTGCCCGAATTCCAACGACAATCCAATACCAGCAACAACAAAGGGGACGAGAAAGAAGAGTGTATGAAAATAATCCTATTAAAACAGCTATTTGTTCCACTTCAGCAGCATGCGCATTACTGTGCTGTGACGACACACGGCAGCAAAACAAAAGCAATGCCAAACAGGTCTGAGAAAATCCAACCCAGTCTCAGGGATTGTTGTGATTCAGCAGCACAAAATATACATTAATCTATTGGTTTGTCATATTGTCACGAAAAGTATGAAATTTTCATCATGGCAGCACAAATTCATTCTAATTCATTTTGTGATGGCTGCACATAATTAAAAGTGCAGCGGGGGGGGGGGGGGGGTTCGAGGTGGTTATGTTTAGGGTTGGGGAAGGAGTAGGGTTAGTAAAAGTGAGTTAAAAAAAAACCTGTTACGAAAATTTGCATCATTTCATGATGGGAGGATGAAAAAAACATGAGACTGGGTTGGAAAATCACAAACAGAAAACAGTGAGACAGAGATGCAACAGGAGAACTGAGCTGTCAGCATCGCTGTGACATCTCTGTTTAAGTGGGGGAAGCGGGTGTGGTTTATGTGACCTAAGTGGTTAATGTGACCTAAGCGGGTTACATGTGTCGGAATTTTGCAAAAGTGTGAGCCTCAAGTCTGGACAGTCGAGACAGTTTTGGTGCCAACAAAAATCTGTGCTATTTGTTTTTATTTTTGTTTTGTGAGATCACTTTGCCTTTTTCCTTTTGCCTTATGACATCACAAAGATCAGAAAAAAAAATAGTTTTCTGCCCTCTTTTGTCAGTTGGCCAGACATTTCACTGACGAAGGTACACACCCACAGAGTGCAAGAAAGTTATTCATTACAATCATGAAACTAAATATTTTTAAAAAAGTGTCTTCTACTGAGGGGTCACAAAAAGAAAGTTTCATTTTAAAAGATAAAGTAACACATTTATCATCAAGTCTCAGTGATATAATCACTTCTGAAGATCAGGTTATGTTAGTGTCACTTGGACATCTGTAAACCTCTACATAAAGTTAGACCTTAAAATTACATAATTGTTGAATCCTAATGACTCTTTACAACATATCTTCAGGTCATGTTTTGTCTTCAGCTCATGTATTGTCACTGCATCCACCATACAATTCGGATTCAGCACCCCAAAATTACCTTAAATCAGTTCTCAAAGTCCATGCAAGAATTTTTTTATTTTTTATTTAATTCATCAGTGTAATTCAAGAAGTACCAGGACCCCAACAAGATGGACATTTGATCTCCTGCAAAGATGTCAGCATTACCAAACACCTCTGTTTAGTGACCTCATGACTCCATAAGCTGTTCTCAGGTGTCTGGCTTCATTATTTGTGTGCAGACTGTTTAAAGTGAGACACATCAGGGATGAAGAAACTGACCAGAGTGAACTTCAAGAATAGATGCAAACCTGACATGAAGCAGTAAAAAGCACACCAAGCTGAGTATTTTCTTAGGCTGGTCTCCCGGTGCCAATTTATGATACCCAACTGATTTGTGGTTTTGGCTCAAAACGTAATCAGATATCCAATCATGGCATGATATTCAGTGTCAGATTCATTAAAAGTTGCATTGTAGAACACAGTGGACAATCTGGAAATTTCTAAATGTTAAAAATATTTTTGACGCAGGGATACATTGTGATCCAAACAGTGAATAATCAGATGTAATTTGTGCAGAGAGCGGATGATATATTTATTATCGTAAGTTAGGACATATGAGTGGAACAGAAGTGAAAGTGGAACAGAAGGACTTTGGCCTGGAAGTGGAACAGAATATTTATCTTTCATCCCACTTTTGGGCACTGGAGCAGTACTGGACCTGCACACACTATGTTCATTTCACTTTTAATTTACAGATGTATATATATATATATATATATATATATATATATATATATATATATATATATATATATACATTGAAGGGTGATTCTTAGACTACGGACACTTATTATGTCCTTTGATCATATTGTATGAAAAACAGAAAAAAGGGAAAATTTCACACTTTTATAGTTATCTTTACAATGAAAGTGTGTTAAGAAATTTGTTCTAATAGTCTATGATGACTTTTTCACCTTTTTTCAGCATCATTATATGCAAATATTGCCATTTTGTGCTTGTCCCACACCCAGACTTTTGATCTTCAATGATAAAAATGAATGGTAAAGAAACGTTTTTTCTAATGTTTTAAAATATCTCTGAATAAAATATCAGTAAAATAATCAAAACATAATTGGGGTATTCAATGTCATACAACTGTTGTGATTTTTTTAAACAAAATGTAGTTGTCCCACACTATTGCTGTAATTTCCACCACAACACTGTAATGTCCCTTTAAACAGTTTGTATGAAAGATTGTTTGGGTAGTTTCTATGGAGATAAACAGTGACATCAGAGCACATGTATATAGCACCAAATCACAACAAACAGTTGCCCCAAGGCGCTTTATATTGTAAGGCAATGGTGTGGTGGAAATTACATTTACAAGGCCAATAGTGCCCGTAGTTAAAGAATCACCCTTAACTCCTTAGTGTGTCTTGAAAAAAATCTCCTTTTCTGCTTAAATGTCGACTTGGCTGCTTAGTTATTTTGATGCTAGGCTACAGTTCATGCAAAAAATTAAAACACAATGCAGATTGTTTTCCATTTTGGAGTAAGTGGTGAGCGATTTCATTGCAGTCGGTTGAAAATGAACTGAAGTGGGGATGATAATCTGCCTCTTGATCAACAATAGCTGTGACTGGGGGAAAGTGGGGAGGGCAAAGCTCCGTGAGTGATGAGCAGAACTTCTCATTGCACCGCTCCACTCACATGCTTTGACAAAAGCACAGATATCATATACGTGTGTATTACAACATCAATCCCAGGAAACACATGTTGCACTCTTGAAAAGCAGACAGTTTTGGGATGTTAGTACATACATTTTAGCCTTGTGGAAAAGTGTGATAATAACCATAATAATGCAGGTGTTATGATTTGAGCTTAGCAAAGTCAAATTGAACCCCCAAAACAGGCAGCTAGGACACAGGAGTGAAGGACAGCAACCAGGGTGCTTTAATAATCCACATTGGAAATAATATAACAACAGTGATGTGGAGATCCGCAGTGATAAACAATCCAATATATTAGTGAAGGGGTGAGGAACAAAACAAGGATTAAACCACTGAATGTCAAAAACACAGCGGTGAGCAATGTACTTACAAAAGGGTGATCAAGGTGGAGACAAACGACACGTGTCACAATCGATCGATCTGCAAATGAACAGTGAAAAGGCAAGGCGAGGGGAAACCAACATAACAATAACATGAGTACAAGATGAAACATGGAACTCAGGGAGACGTAAAATTTACAGAAATGTAAAGACCACAGAAGAATACAAAAACCAGGAATATAGACGAATGATGCAACCAACAGATAAGAAACAGACACTGACAGACACAGATGACAGATCATGGACTGATCACACGGGCATGGGTGAGTGACAACGGAGCACCAACACACACACACACATATGACTGAGACATGAAGTGAGGGTGCGCACACAAACACACACACACACACACACAACTGACAGAGGAGGATGTACATAACACACTGACATAAGACTCAGACAGGAACCAAGGGTACAGACACAACTAACCGGGCATGACCACCACAGCGTGAGAAGTGCATACACAGGACGGAGTAATGCTCCAAACACTTCTGCAATGGGACTCAGGTGTATTCAGCAATAAACAATAACAGTCATCGGTTACACTCAATTGTAACCAGTCATAATCTAGTACGAAATAGTAGGTTTTTTTCATGGTTCTTAATAAATTGGGTCTGATTTCTTTCATTTTGAAATTTGGATGCAAATTATAGCCAAAAATCTGCAGTGGGAGACCAGCCTTTGGATGTTTTGTGGAGTTAACTTAATCTGTAGGTCAATGGGGGTTTGTTATTTTTACTGAATGGTTGGTTTTTTACTTGAAGGATGGCTGCCGTGTTGACTCTCGGATAGAGCCCTGTGCGGTACTAATTTCTTCGTCCTGCTCCTGCTGAAATTCGGACCGTTATTGCCTGCACCCACAATGTGTGTTTTAAACTCCCTGTCATTCCTGCAATGCATAGTTCCAATCCCTCCCGCACTCGTGAATCACTGAGAATTTATGGCCGCACAGTAATAGACATGCATTGATTTTGTGCCTTCTTCCATCCCGCGGGAGACAATATGTCATTTATGCTATTAATGAAGAGATTCATGGAGTTGTTAGTTACGTTTGACTTAGTTTAAAGACAGTTTCATAAATGTGTGCCATATATGAGCATGCGGTGTTGCTATGGTAACTCTCCCTGCATCTGTGTCTGTGCACCTGTTGCTCTTCCTGTCTGCTGTTCCTGTTAAATTAAAAACATTCTATTTACAGTGAAAGTAGCATGTGGACACCCTATACTTTTACACTATTCTCCTTTGTTGACTGAGTCATCCTGCTGCTTCCAAACCCGCAGTTTTTTCTTTTAACCGCCTGCTCCCTGCTTTCAAAAATGATTTGAAATGGACAACTGCATTTGATGGTTAGCAGCAGGTTTTTTTTTGTTTGTTTGTTTGTTTTTTTTAGATGTACCCATCAGCTAATCAATACCGTACAGTAGCAGGAAAGTTGATTTTGGGTCCCCTAAAGTTCCTGTGACTTGAGCGTGTCAGCGGCGTCAGGAGGTGTGTCTGCTGTAAGCAGCAGTCTGCACAGTGTGTCGTTGTTAGTGTGTGTAAGTGTTGTATGCCAACAGATGGGCCGGTCTATTTTTGTTTATGCTGTTTAACCTTTACTCAAAATAAATGAAAACAGACTGCGCCATCTGCTAACAGCGTCAACACCAGTGACTCGCTGAAAACCTCCCATAACTCCACCACGCCACGCATCATCATCTCAGACTTCAGCACAAAACTGAATCCACATCTTTTATTTCCACTCTCAGGCTGACAGCAAACAGAAAAGCTGTTTCTTTTCTCCTTTAATTTTATTGGAAGATTCTTCACAGGATGTTTCAAAACTAAAACTGTTTTCACTAAATTTAGTCCAAAGGCAGCTGAACACTGAAAGAAACGTTCAACAGTAATTAAGATGAAATCCAACCCTTGTCGGTCAGTAGTTGCTCTTTCACATGCCTGGAACACGGCCACAGATTTTTCACGTGAGACCCGTTGGCCTTCGCTAGAAAGACTCCATGAAGTTTTGGCGAGAGCTGAAACTCAGGTCTAGCATTTTGGCCATGTGGTGTGTTTCTTTGTTCATGATCTGGTATGCAGGTGCCTGAGTGTTGAGGACCCCAGGAGCTGGAGAAGGTCAATGGGACGCCCACCCACAACAGCCGCTTTTGTTGTGATACTTTTACCAAACACGTCATATTTTTGTGACACTGTAAAGTTTCAGTCACTATTTTATACCCAAACACTATCCATGACCTTGACCTCAACATCTGCCCCCCAACATCACTCCAAATTTTTTATCACATCACAAAAATTGTTAGGTATCACAAACTAAAATTAAACCACTTTTCATGATGCCATCATGAAACTTGGCATTAGATTGGGTTGCGCCCACATTTCACCTGACTGCGGCAGACAAATTGCTATTTTAGAGTTGCAGGAATGAACCAGTTGTGTGCCTTGGTGGTTGCTATCCAGGACCCAAGGCAGTTCTGCGGTATCATGGATGCAGTAAAGCACAGCACCAGCATATGCTCCCAGATTTGACTCGACTTCTTTTTAATGACCTTTCATGGCCTACTTGCAGTACGTTTATGGTCACCAGGGGGCCACAGCCCACACTTTTGGGACTCACTGGTTGAGATAACTTTGGGGTGGGAGTAAACATGTGAAAGAGGTTTTAAAATGACTCACTAAGGCTCCCATTAATACGTGTGAAAGTTTAATTGCTCGCTGCTTTTGTTCTTCCCGCGTGGCCATTTCAAGGATGGAGAATCTCTCGTTGCCTCTACCCAGACGTCTTCCTTTTTTTCTTACATAAAGTTTTTTGTATTGTTGTTTTTCCTGTTCTTATTAAGGAGCTGCAGCTGGGTGTAGAATCGTTATTGAACTGCTGTGTGTGTGTGTGTGTGTGTGTGTGTGTGTGTGTGTGTGTGTGTGTGTGTGTGTGTGTGTGTGTGTGTGTGTGTGTGTGTGTGTGTGTGTGTGTGTCACACAAATAAGACTTGATTTCTCTTTTAATTGTCTGATGGTTAAACCTGCACCTCCTTGTACTTCTCTTGGAACTGAAGCTTTTTAATTCAGAGCTTGAAATGTGTATTTCTTCCTCTGAAATTCAAATGCAACTGCAAATTAAACAGAAATAAGAGGTCATGCTAGTTCATATAAAGTACAGGATCATGGATAAGTTTGGGCAAACTTAGTTATTTTATGCCATCCAGTTAAAAATAAAATCAGCCTTCTGTACATTAAAATTTGTAAAATTATCCTTTTTAAACTTGCAGTGAAAAACTGTATTATTATTATTTATTTATTCATTTATTTATTTTGGACAGATCAAGGCAGAGATCCATGAACAATTGTTTGGACTTCATTTCCATCAATCATTAAGAAGCCCAAACAGCAAATTCCTGTTTGGTAAATCTGTCTGGAGTTGTCAGTTCTACCGTAAAGAACCAGGAGATGAGAAACAGTTACAGATTGAATTCATTGTATATTTTGCAAAATATCCCTGTCATGACATAGTAGATTAAAGCCTGGTTCACACGGCAAGATAATTAGGCCGATATCGGACCCGATCTTCCCTTTCTGACAATCTTAAGGACGCCTCGACAATCGTGATGATGCTAAAGATAATCTTATCAGATATTCCTGCCATGTGTGGTGTGTTCAAAGCGCTCTGATCTGCTCAGAAGGACGTCAGGAGCGCTCCAATTGCAAATTGGGGATATTCAACATGTTGGATTGTCTTGGCCCGATATCGCGGTGTGTGTTGTGTCCCTCTGACCACAAATGAGCATGCAGCCTGCTGAATGTGACGTGTAAGTGAGGTGACGGACGCATAGAGCGGAAAATAAAATCAACAGAAAGTCCAGTGGTCGCACTGTCTCCACTCCTTTAAAGAACGCCTTTTCCTTTTTTTTTTAAATAGTCCACAAACTGTCTCCATCTGTTTACTTTGAAGTCACGTTTAATCTCGAGAGATTTTGCGAGATTTCCTATCTGACCTGTTCATGTGTGTAATCTGTTCATTTGTGGTGTTGTTGTCCTTACCGTGTGGCTGAACACCACACACTGGACAACCAAACCTGTTAGAACTATGATTTTTTTTTTTTTTTTATCTCCACGTGTGTGGTCTCTCAGGTTTTAGAAACCTACAGACAATTTTAAAATCTTACCATGTGAACCAGGCTTAATATAGATCTCAAATCCTGCCATTGGATGAAGGCTGGGGGGAGCTTACTGCTAGTGCCATGCAGGGACTGACTGGTGGAAGTGGGGTGGAGGAGGTACTGTACAGGTCAGTGACTGCAAGCAGCAGAGATGTGGGTTCGACTTGGCATTTTTAAATAACTTGCACATTTATTATATGTCTTCAGTTGATGACTAAAAGGAGACCAGCTGCTTCCTTTTAGAGATTATAGCTGTTATTGATTAGGAAATGTTTGAAATTGGTTTTTTACTGTCAGAACTTATGCTACATTTCTTAAAAACTGAGTGACAGTGCAAATAAACTTATGAGTGAATCCACCAAGTTTGTTGTTCCAACCATCACACAGCTTCATGGTGGAACACAGAAGTATTTCCATGCAGATAAACTCTGGATTTGACACTACAATGTGCCTTCTAGTAAAGTGAAGTTGAAATTTTACATTTCACTTGTTTTTTCCTTCTTTGTTCCATTCCAACGTCATGTTTCAGCAGCATGAAATTAAACATAAATGCATAAACATAACTCATGTCCAAACTAATAACTGAGCCTGTGAGACTCCTGTTAAGAACATTTTGTTCTGTCAAAATAAATCTGATCCTGATGAGTTTTAATTGAAGTCTGAGGAATACAGTGAAAATGTTTCCTCTGCTGTGATGTCTGACGGCGTAACGACACCACTTACAGCTGCAGAAGGGCAGCGCTGCCTTCAAAAACCCAACAATAAAATAGAATCTAATTAATCTGAGGTGCTCTCCAACTGAAACACGTTTCATACATCAGCGTGTCGTCCAAAAAGCTTCGGTGCGGATTTTCTCTCACTGCCGCTGACAGAATAAGACGTTTGCGTAGCAGTTTAATTTGAGGTCACGACCTCTGAAAACAAGACAGCTGCTGCAAACTGTAATTTATCAGTTTAATCATCACTTCATCCTTTTTGACTCATTAACACTTTTCTTTCACCAGGAAGGGAAGGAAACAAGGTGGTAAAAGAGAGAAGATCTGCAGCAGCAAACCTGTAATTTATCAGTTTAATCATCACTTCATCCTTACTTTACCTTCTTCTTCATCTGTCCCTAGCTGTCTCCAGTAAGGAAACAACAAAGGAAGGAAACAAGGAAGGAAATTATTAAGAGGGGAGGAAGTGTATATGAAGGAATAAACAAGAAGAAGAAAGTTTGACAAAAGAAAAAGTTTGAAATGAAATAATGAGGTGAAAAAAGTAATGAAGCACAAAAAGACAACAGGGAGTAAAAAAGGAATGAGCAAGAAAAAAGGGAGATTTTCTTTACAATTACCAACAAGTAACAAAAAAATAAATGAAATTACAGGCCAAAAAGAGGACAGAAGGAAGGAAATGAGGAAACAGGGAGCAGAGCATGGAGGAAATGAAGTCAAACAGAGAAGGAAAAATGACAAGGGAAAGAAAATGAGGAGGTAGGAAAGAAACAAGGAGCATGGGAAGGAAACGGTTGATCAGTGGATGAAGATGAAGAGATAGGAGGAGGTATACAACAAGACTAGGAAGGAGAGGAAAATATAGAAAAACAAAACAAAACGAGTTAGACCAAAGCAGAAAAGCACCGTGAAAACAAACCCAACAGAGGCTAGGAAAGATGAAAGGAAATAAGGAGACATGTCCATCAAGCTGTGAGGCTTAAGGTGGGTGCTAATCATATTTTGCACTTTAGAAGTGGGCAGGGTCAGATCGCAGCGTTAAACACGGCGTGCTGGAGCCGTGGTGGCGGTGCAGGCTGTTTGGGGCATTTCTGGGGACCTTCAGCCCGTCAGTGCCGATTAACAAACCTCCTTCAGATCAGCCGAGAGTAATTCAGCGATCAGTGATTTACTTAAAGGAAGACAAGGAGAGAAGAAAGATTTTATTTGATTTCTCCCTGGAGGAGGAGTTTGGCCTAATTTGATAACATGCAAAGCGAACCGCCGGCTGACAATCAAAAAACAAAAAACAAAACACTGATTAGACAACATCTGACACATAAATTGAAAATAATGTTAATGTCTAAATTTAATTTACAGACATACATCAAATGTTGTTATTGTTTATATCATAATGTTTTTCCCCTCTGGGAGCCCTCAGGAAGAGCGGCCCAATGCTACGGTCAACATAAAGCCAGCAGGGGGCACCAACGTGTGCTGCACTGTATGAAACATTATATGTAGCTCTGCTTTCAAAATGGTCATAAAACAACCACAACAAAGGATAAATACTTTCACAAAATATGAAGAAAATGTTCCTACGTTCACATTATGTATATTTCTAAACGGCAGTAACATTCACCACACGGTTGCTGAGATCAAGCTCCGGATGGACAAAGACAGCTGTGGCTCTTAGCTCCGCCAAATGGGCATGTGTAGTGTAATGCAGGTAAATTAGCCTAATGTGACACCAGTCCTGAGTGCCTGATTGCAGAACTCAAACTACTGCTCAACGAACTTAATATTAATAATAATAATAATAATAATATTAATAATAGTAATAATAATAATAATAATAATACGGTGTTTTACTAAGTCACAATACTCTCCTAAAAAGAATTCTGACTAGCTTATCAAATGTAATGAATTTATCTTCATTAAATTCAGAGATAGTTGTGCATGAAAATCCCAGTAGATCAGCAGTTTTTGAAATACTCAGCCCAGCCTGTCTGACACCAACAACCACGCCATGTTCAAAGTCACTTAAATCCCCTTTCTTCCCCATTCCGATTCTGTTCTTGGTCACCTCCCTGACTAAGACCCTTCTCCCCTGATCATTCAGTTTAGATGGGCAGACAGCTCCAGGAAGAGTCCTGGTGGATATGAACTTACATTTACCATTACCATTTACAGATTATGGAGGCCACTCTGCTCACTGGAACCTTCAAAGCAGCAGAACTTTTTCTGTACCCTTCCCCAGATTTGTGTCTCAAGACAATCCTGTCTCAGAGGTCTACAGACAATTCCTTTGACTTCATGCTTGGTTTGGGACCTGTGCAGCCTTATATGTAGACAGGTGTGTGTCCTTTCCAAATCATATCCAATCAATTGAATTTACCACAGGAGGATGCCAATAAGCGAAGTGTGCATCTCAGCCCACGCAATGCATTATGGGTAGGCTAAATTTTTCAGCTATCAACCCGCAAGCTATGGCGGTGGAAAGCTGCGAGGAGTGCTGTGATTTGGATCATTTCAACCACTGGAAAGCTGACGATTTAAAGCATTTTTGTAAGCTCCGCAGATTGCCTGTTAAAAGCAGGACTACGTACGGCAGTGGACAGAAATGGAAAGAAGAGCTGGCTGTGCTTGCGTGTGCTGCATCTGTACAGAAAGTACCGTTAGTGCCGATGAAGGAGGAAGAGCGCGCTGCTGTCGAAAATGACCAGTCCTTGTTGATAGTTCGAGACAAACAAATTTCTGACTCCTTGAAGGCAACTGACGGATGGTTAGATGAAGTCCAGAGACTGAAACTGTGGATAATGCGGAATATTTGCTAAGCAGGGATGAGAAATCGCTACTCCACTGGCTTCATAATGACAATGTCGGTGAGTCTCACATATAACCTCTTTGGTGTCACGTTTGTTTTGATAAGTTGACAGACATACAATGATATGTGCATGCATGCAGTTCGTTCATAGAACATGTCAATTTTACAATATTATGCGCCACGTCATTCATGGCGTGACATTACAGTCATAACCCGATGCACGTAAACGGCGGCATGGTTTCAGGATGTAGACAAAATAAATGTGTGCAAGAAACTTACAATTTTAGTCCGTCTTTTACGTCCATCTGGATCTTTCTTTTCTGTGGCGAAATTGTGTAGAATGAACGGAGGTTTACGACCACATTTCTTCTTCTTTCCATCTTTGTTTGGACTCCACAGAGCTTTGCAATCGTGTGTCTTCAGCCAACTTTCAAGCCTATGAATTCCGTTCGAGCATTTGAAAACAGCACAATGCGCCCCTGTCATTACTGTATGTGTTGCTTAAGGCTTAAAGCCTTTGACACAATTCTTGTAAAAGCCTTAACTTTTACAGTCCGCTAATGCTACTGTATACAAAATTCAGTGGGAGCAGTGTGAGTGTGGTAGCGGTGATTTTTGCCCCCGTTTGACCCACGCATGCGCAGATGCGATGTGCACTTTGCTTATTAAGCTGTAGAAACATCTCAAGGATGATCAGTGGAAACAGGAGGCACCTGAGCTCAATTTTGAGCTTCATGGCAAAGGCTGTGAAAGCCACATGTACATGTGATTTCTTAGTTTTTTTTTTTTTTTTTGTTTGTTTGTTTTTTTATAAGTTTGCAAAACTCACAAAAAACTTTTTTTTGACATTGTCATTATGGGGTATTGTGTGCAGAATGTTGAGGGAAAAATGAATTTCATTCATTTTGGAGTAAGGCAACATAACAAAATGTAGAAAAAGTGAAGCACTGTGAATACTTTCAGGATGCACTGTAGATGATTTGCTATTTGTGTTAAGCAAATGAACAGGTGTACCTAATAAAGTGGCTGATCAGTGTACATACACACAGCTCTGCAATCTGATGGACTTAAATGACAAAACATGTGCAAGTTCAATGTTCACAACAGGAACCACATGAGTTACAACAAAGAAAACCTGAGTAAGAGTTTTAATATCACCCAACGAGATATACAGTGTTTTGCTATGTTCACAAGCAGGAACTTCCTTCTCCTTCTGTGCATCTACATTGAACTTTATGGTACTGTATGCAGCACTGCCCCCAGTGGCGAATTCTAAAATTCAGAAGACAATTAAGCAAGACTGCACCAATATCATGCAAGATGTAAAAAACATCCCTGAATCTGGAACATCACAGAATCTGGATGGACTGGAAATTTTGGGTCTCGAATCTTTGGACTGATAAACACCACTTTGAATTTATCGTGTTTTTTTTTCATCCATGGTAAAGAACTGCTGTGAGTCCACCACTGTAGTTTTCTTATCGAGCCTCATCCGAAGAAGTGGGCGGATCATTGTTAAAGACTTAAAGCATTGCAGCTGTGTTCACAAAGTATTTACATTAGGCTGAACTTTATGAGCAAGATTTCACAAGACAGTCATGTCCTCGAGTGCTGGTCTGACGGCTACTGAGCCGGGGCGAGGGCAGGGTTACTGGGGCAGGGAAATGAAGCCGACCCTTGGAGAAGCGTTGATTAGTGTTCGATGATGCCCATCACCCCAGGCAGGTTTGAGATGGCTGACCTACTTCATTCTCCATGGTCAGCAGCAACACTCGGTCCTCTGACCTTAAAAACTTCTTGTGCAGCAGCTCAGTGCCTTAAGTCCATCCTGAAGAGGGTCAGATGCAAGAATGCCTGAGTCCCACCCTCAGAGAAGAAGCACGGCTGTGGCACTGCATGCGGTCAGTACAGAGTTACTATTTCCAGCTCCCAGGCAGCCCTCTCTGTTTGTGCTTTTGACAATTGTTGATGAGCTTTCACCTTTGATTTTCTTCTGAAATTGCTTTTGGTAATTTGGGACTGGCAGCGGTGTGTATTTACAGTCTACATGGATGGAAAAAAATGGTACACAGATTGCAGAAAGACATGCCCATTTAAAAAAAAAAATGCTATTTTTCTGATCTGTCATGAATCTGGCTTCTCAGCCTTTGAGATCAAGAGATGCCTGAGAAGATATGGAGCCATGAGATCCCTGTACGGGGTGTGAAACTCAGATCTAGGGGAGTTGGATCCCCCTAGCTGCACACCAAAGGTGTGATAAAATATGGGAAAAGTCATGCGTAAACAATGGCGGACTGATAAAAGTTGCTGCTTTTGAATTAGATTTCCACTGCTTTAATAAGAATTGTGTTATAAAAGCAAATAAGGTGTCCAGAAGGTCAGGGACAAAACTGTCAGATCATCTTATTTTCACCAAAAGTTAATTTCTCAAAGAATCACAATTCAGCTTGGGACTCTGGCGAGGGAGGTCGCATCTCCTCCACTCTCCCTTATCTCTGCTCTCTGCTTTAACCTTCCAGTCCCTACTTCACCAGACTGTGAATTCCTCAAATTATATTGGATACTGGTTCTATTGGACTACTATTGGATTACCATGGAATTGATCAGCTGGTCTCTGAACGCTGTTGACACCATCTTTTCTACAAGAAGGTCAGGACCGGGGGAGCCTACATGCCCAGATGGAACGCATCCTGCGGGCTATGTTCTCGACTCCTGGGGGTCTTCGGCGTATTGCATGCTTGGCGCCTTTCTCCGTTGAGGATGTCGAGGATTGATTCATATTTGGTCTTATGGTAGCAGGGCTGGTACTTTCTGGCTTATGTGCTGCCCTGATCTATCGAAAATTGGCATGATGGCAACATCAAGAACCACGGCCCCTCACTTGTCCATCATGATTAACGAGGAGGGCAAGGTGTTGCATTCTCAGACTGCGATGACTCTTGAACTCAGACGCAAATTGGATGACATCTTGGAGCAGATGCGTGCCTTGTAGATGAAGTTGAAGATTTCGGAGGCCGGGGAATATTCTTAATTCATAATTGGGAATATTCTTAATTTCATAATTGGGATTTGATTGTTCAAGTGGAACTGTAAAAAGTGTTTTTCACTGCACACCACGACAGGCTTATCAAGCCTGAAGGACAAATTGCCCGACTGTTTTCCTCCAGAGGAATGTTTTCAGGCCTTGATGATTATTTGGCTCCTTTCTTATCTCAACCCACAAAGACAATAAACTGTTTTTCATAGGACTGAAGCATGCTCCACTCCCTCTCCCCACCCCCCTCCTCCCCCCCATCACACCCCCCCCCCCACACACACACTCCGGCTTCTGCTCACATCATCCCCCTTCCCTTCTGCGGAGGCGGCACGGTTTTAGCTGCTGCTTGTCCCCGTTCTCCCCCCAAGCTGACGGTGGCACAACTCAGGATTGCTGCGCGACCTTCACCCACTTGCCTCAATTCGGATAACGGACTTCTTCAAATTTAGTGCACATAAACAATGTCAAATGTGTATGTGCTGTCCTTAATTCTGATGTGTGCCATTATTACAACTAAACAAGTAATAATTGTGGAATAATTGCTGTCTGAGGTAACTGCAGTGTAAACATAATTTCTCCACTGTGAGATCAATAAAGTATAAGTATATCTCATCAGGACCTTTCCGCACATTTAAGCATCTTTTCCCACCATCTAGTGGACGATGTATTTTGGGGGTCTGGTACATTTCGTACTTGAAACTGAAAATTCTGTGACAAAAAGGCATTTATATTCCAGAAATCCATGATTTTTATTTATTTATTTAATGATTTTTTTTTTTTTTTTTTTTTTTTTTTTGGCAGGCATAGTTTTGACCTCTCAGTGTTAATGTATAAAAAATTTGATTTTGAGAATTTTACTGTTCTTGAATTTTAAGATCTGCAAGTTTACTGGAAGGAAGGAATTTTTCATGAAAAGCACAAGTTACAGTTGTGAACAGTAACTACAGTGTCAATATTTAGCTTCCAATGTGGCCTGACAACGCAGGAAAAATGTCTAAAATTAAAATAAAAAAAAAAATCCAGGTGAGGGGGTGCATGCCCCCCAGTACACCCCCAAAATACCTTCACTTGAAGCTATATCAGCCCCTGAAAAGTGTTGAAGGTGAGAAGTAATCTAAATAAGTACCTGCACTGCAACAGCTAAACTGTACAACAGCATCAAATGTTCACAGAAAATTGTTGATTTTTTTTGTTTTTCCTCATGTGGAATGATAAAAAAAAAAAGAAAAAGCACCTAAACGCATGAGAACAGATGTTTGGTGTGCACGTGTCTGCAGCGTGGCGTGTTTTTCCTCCGTATGCTCTTCATGCCTGGATGTGATGTGAACATGCATGAACACCGCATCAGCTCTGCTACAGAGGCATCAGTTAGCGTTCTCGCGTGCTCGACTCCAACGCCGCTCTGCACAGACACTTCTCCCCTGTGGGATTCTGGGTAATGTCAAACTGTTAAAACAGACATTTGATTGGCTGGCTGAGCAGCTGTATGTGTCTTAATGTGAACCATGTCACGGACCTCGCCGTAATCCACTGCGTTTTTATTTTATAATCATGGTTTTGATGTGTCAGTACATCAACTTTATAGGAAAATATCTTACATAAAACAACCCCTCTTACTCCAGTTTAGGGAAACAAAATCCAAAGAGAATTCAAAATGAATACCATTATGATATTTTTATAAAAAAAAACAAAAAAAACCTTCGTTTTGTAATTTTTTGTATCATTAAAGTCATTGAAATTTAAATTTGATTTTGCTGACTTATTGTCAAAACTTCACAAACCATCTGCAAACTTAAGCTTTTTATCTGTGTCCTAGTTAATCAATGCACTTCTCAAAGTAGCTTGAAAATTACTTTTTTGTTATTATTTATTTATTTTTTCCTGCAGAGAAGCAGCACTTTTGGACAGACACAGATTCCTGTCATGTTGCACGATGTTGACTGTGCTCATATTTTCAGGCCCTGCAGCCACATTCTGATGGACACGTCCAGTAACACAAGCTCACGCTTAAAGCAAGAAGAACTAAGTCCACAGGCCTACAGGCCCTGAGGTTCATCAGGCCGAGGCTTTTCCTTGGATACTGGAGTGTGAAGTGGATGAGAGTCTACAGCTCCACCTGGACAGGACCCCAGTCCATCACAGGTTATTTCCCCAGGCAAGATTAGTGTTGGTTTACAGCTAGGTGGAACTATTGGGAGTGAAGCTCCTATCCCACAGAACCACCTGCTCTCTGAAATTAACTAAAAAGCTGAAAATATGAGGAAAGTCTTCAAGGGCTGTTATGTGAAAGTTTGTTGTGCAGCATCTGACCCAATGTGACCTCATTTCAAATCTGCTTCCAGCTGAGAGTGGCACAGCACCGGCTACATAAAGGTCTACAAAAACACAAGCAGGATAGGAAATGAAACAAACAAATAATCAAGCGCATCTCAAGCTACACATAATTTCAACCACACCTGCACCTAAATACTATCATTTGATGACAGGATGATAGGATTTATTGTATCTGTGTTATCATGTTCACTAGAAGAGATGAATAAATCAGTCCTGTGCAGAGCCTGAGGGCCTTTGGACCAGTACCTGTGGGGGGATAATGCAGATGATTCCCCTTTGGATGACCTGGTAATGCCTTGGTCTCAAGAGTTAAGAGGATTTTTTTTTATTGTCATGTGCACAGTAAAAACGGGCAGTTATACCACACAATGAAATTCTAACTCATCATTCTCCCTAGAAAATCTGCATGTAGAAAGTTCACATCAGATGATTTTAAAAAAGAAAGCACATGATAAAACACACATTATTCGACTGAAGAATGTGCTATTTACACTATTTAAAGGATAGAAGATGTGCACTTTATGCAGTATTGGAAATTTTGTGCAATATTGTGTAGTTTTAAGCAGCATTCTTGTTGTGCAGGAGTTGTAAGGGGCCTGGGTGCATAAGTAGGTAACATAGCTATAATGATAAATACTTAGAGGATAATAGTAATAATGATGAAGAGAAGAATGACAGTGAAAAATCAGTCACTCAGGTGGTGGAGGGGTCAGTGTGTCAGAGAGTTATTGAGAAGCCTAATGCCCTGTGGGTAGAAGTTGTTCCCCAGCCTCTTGTCCTGTACTTCAGACTCCTGTAGCATCTGTCTGATGGTAGGAGTGTGGAGAGTGAGAGTTGGGTGTGTATACTGTCCCTAATGAGTTGTGGGTCCTTTGTACTCTGCAATGAAGGCTGCAATAAGTACAAGCGATATGGTGTTCAAACCCTGCTGTGGCTACAAAACATGTTATCCAGTCACATTTGCTTTAATGATGAATAAACGTGTTGGTTTCAAAAATATTCAAGGCCTCTTCTGCTCTTCCACAAAAAAAACACTGTTACTGGTACTTTGATGAGTTCTAGTTGACTCTGGTATGTGTAATAAATAAGTTACCTGCATTAGCAGTACTGTAGCAATTAAATGTACCTAGTACATCACCAAGACCAGTGTTGAACTTCTGCGTCTTTGAGAGGTGTGATCTCTAACAGGCAGTTTGATAATGACCCATGAAGACCCCATGGGGATCTCTATTACACAAGGTTTCAGAGACTCTGAACCCTCATGGCCAAAATAAGAAAAGTGTCCAGTTTGTGCAAGGTCTTAGCAAGGTGTGATCTGCAGCAGCATGTTTGATCAGGACCCAAAGATGGAGAACCCACCCTGCTTTCTCTGGGTCAGACTCAGAACATCTTAGTCCCCCCTCATATATAAGGTGGAATTTTGCAGATGCAAATTTGACTCCAACTGAATTTGAACCTAGAGGTTCCCAACACTGAACGTGCCCAAATTCTTGGTAATTTCATCATAGCATTTCCAAGGTGGAAAGTAAGAGAGACGCCTGTGCATGGGTTTATGTAATGTGGGAATGTCATTGCACATTGACAAACACAGACAGATCCTTAGTCTGGTCTGATGTCTGGGAACTCTCAGCTGATCGTGGGTCTGAGGACCTGCTGCAGCCTAAATCTGCCTTCACAACTGCTGGATTACAAGCTTCGTCCACCTGATCCAACACTGAGGACTTCTTCTTTTAACAGAGCCCTGTTTCATGTTCAGGGTTCCTGTTGGGCCTTCATGGTGACTGAAGAGGCCACGGGACACAAGTTCCCCATCATATTTCACCCCATCAGGTAATCCCCTATGTGATCTATCACCCAGGTGTCACAACGCGGAGGAGGGGTTGGATTCTGACACCAAAACTCTTGGTCAGGTGACCTGATGTAAAAGTTTCACCTTGATACAGGAAGTCTTTGTCAAAGTCTCTCTCTCACACACACACACACACACACACACACACACACACACACACACAAAACATCTATGATGAAATATTTACACAGGAATTTGTTTATTAATTTATTTATTATTTGAGGTTGATGAGAGTACTGCAACCAGCCACTAGAGGCTGATTGTTGCCATAGTGATTGTTTTTTTTTTCTTCTGTTGGATTATAAAGTGACTGAATTTCATCATGTAGGCAGCTTGAACAGAAATCTGCTGCAGAAACATTTTGTGCCAAAGTATTTGCTGAGTAACTTTTTTTTTTCCCAATAACAATAAAAACAACAGCAGCACATTCAATTATATTCAGAGGCGTCATTAAATTAGAGCGGCTCTAATTAATTATTTTTGCCAAGTCCACATTATACATTCCGTGTGGCTTCCTCAGCAGGATTTGAAATAGTTTCAGGCAGGTTATTCTTGAAAGTTGACTTTAGCCGTGTTTAATTTCTCCATAAATTCATAAAGGATTAGCGTGATCTTCCACCTCTGCTCACCGCGCGGTTGCTGGATGACAGTGCTGTTTGTTCAGTCGTGTGGACTCCCACACAAAGCCTGCACCGGCGTGGATTCATGTTGGGCAGCTGCTCATCATATTTACTCAGGCTGTGTTTGCTAACAGCGCTAAGTTAAGCACACGCCACGAGATAACAGACACAGGTTCCACTTCCCACAAAGTCAGTGAGTTTGATCAGACGCCTGAGCAGCTCCACAAAACGCACCCACGCACTGCTTTAAGGCAGGAAATCAGCCTGTGTTTAAGGTTATAATGACAAACGCTCTGCTCACTACAACCCACTTATCTCACTTCAGCACCGAAATAATGCATCATCCAAAATTAGATAATGGGTTAGCACTTAGCAACAACAAGCTGCACACCTACAAACAGTCAGAACGCAATTAACTCGGAGGCTTCACAGTTTCTTCTGTAACCTGGTGCACAGTGTCTCCTGTCACTCATTCAAAGTCATCATGGATGTCTTGGTGGCTTCCCTCACTTGTCCAGTGTTGATTCTAGAGTGTGTTGTTGCCCTTGGCAAAAATGTACAGGGTACCCCTCCGACCAGCATTCATCATCATGTTTTTGGTGTAGCCTTGTGTCTTTTGACAGTCATTATGGATGTCTTGATGGCTTTCCTCATCTGTGCTGTGGTAATTCTAGAGTCTGTTGGGGCCCTAGGCAAAAATAAAAAAATAAATAAAAAGAATCACAGGGCCCTCTAACCATTGCCTTGTGCCTTATTGGCAGTCATCATGGATGTCTTGGTGGCTTCCCTCACTCGTCCATTGGCTGTTCTCAAGTCTGATGGGGCCCTTCACAAAAATTCACAGGGTGCCCCTCTAACCAGCGTTCAACATCATATTGTTGGTGTAGCCTTGTGTCTTCTTGACCTTGTCCGTATTGGTAGTCATCATGGATGTCTTGGTGGCTTCCCTCACTTGTACAGTGGCTGTTCTAGAGTCTGATGGGACCCTAGGCAAAACTTCACAGGATACCCCTATCTGCTAATCAACAATGCACATGAGAGGAAGACAGAAAATTACCTCAACAGAAAGTTATTTTAAGCAGAAAATATTGAAATTCATATTAAAAAAAAATATATTAAGTATTTTCAATTATGTTCTATTTCAGTAGATTAAAACAGTCTGAATGATTGATGATTTTTTTAATAGTAATGTATCAAATGTTAGGCTACTATCTTACTGATGCACAACTGGTGGAGAGGAGGAGGAGACACAGCATCACGACAAATAAAGTGAAAAGGCGATAACTATTTCATGTGAATTCTCACTGGATTAGTCCTCCTGACCTTGCACGCATGACAGCTGACTGTCTGCCTGAGTGGCAGCAATAATTACAACCACAAATCTGGAGTAGTCCACATACATACCGCACGATGGACAATAAAATGGCGCGCAGAACAAGTGAAAGTCGAGCAGCACTGATGCGTCCTGATGCGTTGCAGGCACAAAGGTTTGCGCACAAATGCTGCGTGGCACTTTCTCGCATGTGTTAAGTGAAAGAGGCTGTGAAAACTTCTGGACTTTAGGCAGAAAAAGCACTGAAAATAATAATAAAACAAATTAAAATAAATAAAATAATAATAAGCAATCATGAAAAGCACAACAAATGTGTGGAAAGCCACTCATGGACTTGCAGAAGATGTCCAGGAGGTGCTATACATCTGTAAAAAAGAAAGTCTTAAGTTGGCTTTTAAAAGTATCGACAGAGTCCAGTGAGCGCAGAGAGAGCGGGAGACCATTCCAAAGCCTGGGAGCAACAGCCTGGAAGGATCGCTCTCCTCTGGTTGCAAAATGGGTGCGAGGAACCATCAACAGATTTTGGTCCACAGACCTCAAAGCCCTGGCAGGGGCATAAGGCTGGATAAGGTCACAGATATAGGGAGGCGCCTGGCCATGTAGAGCTCTAAAAGTTAAAACCAAAATTTTAAAACTGATCCTGAAGGACACTGGCAGCCAATGAAGCTCCTTTAAAATTGGGGAAATATGAGTCCTTCTGTTAGCTTGTGACAGAATTCTTGCTGCAGAGTTCTGTACCAACTGCAGTCGACGCAACTCCTTCTTGTTTAGACATGAAAACAAACTGTTACAATAGTCTAAACGTGTTGACACAAAAGCATGAATAATAAGCTCTAAATCATTTCGAGACACCATTTTCCTGAGCTTAGAGATGTTTCTTAATTGAAAGAAGCAATTCCTCGTCAGTTGTTTACAATGCTGTACCAACGACATGTCTTTGTCAAAAATGACACCCAGGTTTCGAAGACATGACTGGCCCAGGTCTCCCAAGTACTGCTGAATACCTGGAATATGGGCATCAGGGGCAATAACCAATGTCTCTGTTTTGTCTGCGTTAAGCTGAAGAAAGTTATTCGTTAGCCATTGTTTAATTTCCGCCAAACAATGGAGGAGGGAATCAAGCCTCTTAATCTCAGATGGCTTAAAGGAGCAGTAAAGCTGGATGTCATCCGCAAATAACTGGTAAGAGACATCAGTAAATCTTTGAATGATCCTACCTAAAGGGATCAAGTACAATAAAAACAAAATGGGGCCCAATACAGAACCCTGAGGGACTCCACATAACAGGTCCGCAGACTCTGACCTTATCTGGTTAGCAAAAACGCTAAAGCTGCGCCCAGACAGATATGAAAAAAAAACACAGAAGAACTGACCCCGACAGTCCGACATGATCCCTCAGTCTATTCAGCAGGACCTGGTGGTCAACAGTGTCAAAGGCAGAGGACAAATCCAAAAGAACCAACACGGTGGATTTCCCAGCATCAGCAGACATCATAATGTTGCTGGACACTTTCAAAAGAGCCGTTTCCGTAGAGTGTTGTCTACGAAAACCGGACTGAAACCTGTCATGAATGTTATTCTGATCCAGGAAGAGTGTCAGTTGGTCTGAAACCACCCTCTCGAGGATCTTAGACAGGAATGGGAGCTTAGTAATAGGTCTAAAACTACTTAGCTCCATTTGATTTAAACCTGGTTTTTTCAGTAGAGGCAACACTATGGCATGCTTAAAAGCACTGGGAAACACACCGGTGGACAAAGAAAGATTTACCATTCTAGTAATGCACGGACCAATTACCTCAAATACTTTAATAAAGAGCCTGTAGGGAAGGATGTCCAATGAGCAAGAGGAAGGTTTCATCTTGCTCACCAATGCCGAAATATCAGCAAGTGTCACAGCCCTAAATGAAGACCAAATGCTGGGAGCAGGCTCAATAACAGTAGAAGAACCACACAGGGAGGGTGGAATTTTATCCTTAATCAACTTGATTTTGTCAGTGAAAAAAATCAAAAAAGCATTGCTGTCAGCTTCAGAAAACACAGGAGTAACTGAAGCAGCAGGACATACAAGAGAGTTGATTGTATCAAACAACACTCTGGGATTCTTCTTATTCACAGACACCAGCTGATGTATGTAGACAGAGCGGGCACTCTCAGCCATTTTGTTATATGATAAAACCAGCTCCCTGAGATGAAGCCTGTGAACCTCAAGTTTAGAGGATTTCCACAGGCGTTCAGTCCTTCGACACAGTCTCTTAAGACTTAAGAGCTCTTCATTAATCCAAGGGCACTCATTGTTCTGTAAAGACACGTTGTATTTAACAGGAGCCAACTGATCAAGAATAGTATCACAGTGATGGTTAAAACACTGGATAAAATTGTCCACATCAAGAAATCAGTGAACAAACAAGGATTAAACATAGAAGAAAATCTTTCTGCAGTATCAGCAGTGATGATACGCCTCCGAGACTTAGCTTCTAAGGGCTTCTGATCAGAGCTGAAATGCAGGTCAAACGAAACAAGACTATGGTCGCTCAAGTGGACATCTTTTATAGACATATTTAAAATGTCTAGGCCAAGTGTAAAAACTAAATCTAAAATGTGACCCTTTTGGTGAGTGGGCTCAGAAACATGTTGCACAAAATTAAAAGCTTCAGTCAACGATAAGCTCCATAGCAGAGCAAGATAACTTGTCATCAACATGAAGGTTAAAATCTCCAAGAATTATAACACATTCCAACGTTATAATAGAGGATAACAAGTCACTAAAATCCTTAAGAAAGGTAGTAGCAGGGCCTGGGGGGTGGTAAACCAACACACAGAAAAATGGGTTTGAGAAACCCACCTTGACCAACTGTGATTCAAAGGAGGGAAAATCCTGTGACTGTACCCCTTTACACACACAATCCTCTTTATAAACGATGGCAAGGCCCCCACCACGGCGACAGGGGCGGGGCTTCCCAAGGACACAGAACCCAGCAGGGCAGAGCTCATTTAAATGAAGAAATTCCTCTTCTCTCTGCCAAGTCTCCGAAAGGCACATTAAGTCCAACATTTCCGTTGATATAAGATCATTCAGGGAAAATGATTTATTGGCGATTGAACGCACGTTCAATAAACCAAGGCGCAAGGTGGACGACGTCACGTAGGCGCTGTCTGAGGCTCGCAATGGGATAGGACGAAGACAGCGGTCATGTGGACTCCAGCTGATCCATGAGGCGGAGGCGTAAACATGGAAGTGCACAGTAGCGATGGAACTACGCCTCGAGGATACCAGCACTGAGAAAAGTCTAGAACACCCGTATCTAACAAAACAGGTGTCAATGCAGATGTGCCATCGCACACATCAAAGAGAGGAATGTGGTAGAGGAAGCGAGCCCGTCCTCGGCCAACGGTGCTGGCGCCCAAACGCGCCGCTGCACGCCTTCTCTTCACCTGGACACCAGCCCGCGAGCCTCTTCTCCTCTTATCCAAAAAGCCTTTTTTCCTCAGGCTCCTGCGGATCTTACACAGCGCCCTCAACAGCAGCAGATAATCAGGTGAGTCGGAGCCGATAGTTAGGGGCGGAGGAAACGCCTGGTTGAACCTGTCTCGTGAAGCACGTAGGCTCTCCATCGTCTCCTTGATATGAAACAAAGAGTCCCGATCGTAAGTCCGTAAAGCCAAGACACCTCCATCTGCTAGTCGGGCTGCTAAAATAACAAATGTTGTAAAAGTGGCCATTAGTAACCAACACAACAGGAGCCGAGCGACGGCCACGCCAGTCACAGGTGCCATCTTGGAAAAATTGCAGCTGAAGTGCATTGGACAGAAGGCTGGAACTCAACTGCACCACTGCCAACTATCACAACAAAACCTAACATACAAATTACCAAATAAATGATTTTACCAGTCCTCAGATATTATGATACGGTGGATATCATTTATTCATACTTTGAAGTCTTGTTTGACACTGGACGTCTTTTGGAGCAGTTTATAGTTCAGAAGATGTGAGGTTTACAATGAAACAGCTAATATCACGGACATGAAGATTTCCTCCGCGGATTAATGCTAATTGTGTTGAATGTGAAGGAAATGAGAACTGAGATCAAGCTCCAGATGGGCAGATGTGAGCAGATCCTTCACTGGACTCAGTGATGAAAGTAGTCTAGACCAGTGAATCCGGTAACATGTCAGATTAGAGTAACATGTTACTTAGTAACATGTTACTCTAATCTGACCGTTTTTTTTTTTCATTCACGAGTAATCTAACACATTAATCTTTCCAAATCAGTAATCAGATTAAAGTGACTTCTCCAAGTCACTGTGCATTACTATTATTTTTGTATTGTGGGTGGATTGCAGCATTAACCTGGCCCGTGGGCAGGGGGTCGGGGTTTGGCTGAACTGTCCACTTTCAGCGAGCTGCAAGCTGTTCATCTGCTGTTTTCTGCAGCCGCTCCGAGTTGAAATCTGCAGCCGCTCCGAGTTGTCTCTCAAAGCATGCTGACAGCAGCACACCTGCACTGAGCTTCACAAAGACATTTTTACACTTTTTTTTCTTTAAAACTCAGTGCAGCTCTGTGAGTGTCCTCGCTAAGGGCCCCTTCACACATAGTGCGAATTTGATCAATTTGCGCAGAAAGTGCGTATGAAGCAGGAATCATGTGCAAAACATGTAAAATCGTAGCTGCCTCTAATGCCTCGTACACCTGATGCTACAACTATTTGTGCACACCAGTGGCTGAAAGACAGCGTGTGCACTGTACAAGCCCATTGAACCCTCTCGTGGCAGGTGTCGGCCAAATTCCACATGACACGCACGAACATCTCACACCACTCACATGGCACTTAGAAAATGTGTGACCATTCGCACTATTAACACAACAACAGTCAGCAGACGATCACTGTCAAGCTGGATGTGAAATTTAAGTGCCCCACGAGTTTGAAATTGTCGAGTGTACATGTGGCGCGCCAGAGTGTGGGCTCTCCCCACAACATGTGCATGTGTTTTGCGCATCCCCCCCACAACACATCTCATCTGATCACAGAGTGACATCTTGGTATGTGCGCTGACAGGACAGGGGCTGTGGCTGGCTGCCCACAGCTTTTGGGACATCTCAGGTTCTGGACGTCACAGCTGCAGCACACATCCCGTGCGTGGTGTGCGGCATGTGTTGAAATATACATAAAAACATATATCGCTTTGGCAGTGGGAGGAGAAACAGGCTGTCACTCTGTTTGGACACGCAGCAGGCGATCTGAATGTCACATCTGACAGAACATGTGTGTCGGGTCATGAGGGCTGTGAGCATCACGCCGTATGACAGGACAAGCCAACAGTATGACAAATACACCATTTTCAGTCACATATCAGCAGAAATACCGACAATGTTTACTGACAATGTTTGGTCAGTTATCACAGCACTTTTTTTTTTTAAAGAAAATACGTATATCTGCTTGTTGATTTTAGCCATTTCATGCTGCTATTATAAGACAGTGATTGTAGCACAGTGGTAAAGTTTCTGTCTGGTAATCAAGCGCAGTGGTGTAGTCCAGGGTATACGGCGTATAACTACTTATTTTTCAGTCAGCATTGCGTATACCCACTTCTAAATGTAAAGAGGGGACCCATGTCTTGCTGATAACTATTGTGATCACAGTAGTGTGTGTGTGTGTGTGTGTGTGTGTGTGTGTGTGTGTGTGTGTGTGTGTGTGTGTGTGTGTGTGTGTGTGTGTGTGTGTGTGTGTGTGTGAGTGAGAGACAGAGACAGGGAGATAGATGCATCATTTTTTTTTCTATAGACATTAATAATAACTGGCCAGACCTGTGGACTGCTAAACAAACAGAAGACTTCAAATCCAAGAACCCCTGGCCAAAAACAAAAAACTGGGTAAGCTTAGGTAGATTGCTAGTTTGGGTAACTTTTGAAACAGTGGACACCGAGAACTATTGTTTGCATGTATGTGTGTGTGTGTGTGGGTGTGTCCTTGAATGTGTGTGTGTGTGTGAGAAAAGGACCATGCACACATACAGCTGTGGATACAGTAGCTACATTGTTTGTTTATGCTTCACAGGATGTCTGGTCTGTAGTGGTGTGAACTCCATTAGGATCAACAAGGAGCAAGGTGTATCACTCTCAAGAGAATGGATGGACTTTGAAATTCACGTATCTGGCCACGGAAGTAGAATAAGTCTGTCAGCCTTGAGAAATAAGGTGAGGAAACATGCATTGTCCACACTCAGGCTGTGAAGGTGGCAGAGCAACAGAAAGAAGCTGCCATTGAGAATGCAATGGAGACTATGACTGAGTCCTACATGAAGGAAACTGAAGCTGTGTTTCGAACAGCCTACCATCTGGCCAAAAGGAACCGACCCTTTTCTGATCATGAGACCCTCATTGAGTTGCAGGAACTGAATGGTGTAAAAATGGGCTCACTACTTCATTCACATTACAGTACAACACAAATAATACAACATGTTGGTCGTGAGATGCAGCGCAAAATCTTTAGTAGCATTATAGCATCATCCATTAAGTTAGCTGTCCTAATTGATGAGGCATCTTCTATAAGTCACAAAGCTGTCATGACAGTTTCTATTAAAGCATTAATTCAAGAAGAAAGCCCTGAGTTCATATTCCTGGAACTTGTTAAACTGGAAAATCAGACAGCAGATGAGATAGTACAGGCGTTACTCACCTGTTTAACTAATGCTGGCTTTACAGAAGAGTGGCTTCATGAAAACTGGCTAACATTTGTATCTGATGGAGCCAGTGTCATGCTAGAAAAGAAGTCAGGAGTAGCAGCCAGGCTGACTTCGAGATTCCCAAAGCTTTTTGTATGACACTGTATGAACCATAGACTTGAACTTGTTCTGTCAGATGCAATTGATGAGGTGAACTCTGTCAATCACTTTAAAACGTTTATCCAGAAGCTATACTGTCTGTATAGTGTGTCAAACAAAAATGAACATGAACTTGTAAATGCAGCAGCTGAAGTAGGCTCACAACTTCTTCGTATTGGCAGAATCTTGGCCAGTAGCTTTTGGACTGTTCGTGCTGTTTGGACATCCCTGGGAGCTCTTGTGCAGCACTTTAAAAATGCTTCCTTTGATGAGATGAGGTCCACCAAAGAGAGGTAGATGTACATAGGTTTGTTAGACCACGTTCAAAGTCCAGAATTCATTTGTGACCTTGGGCTCATGTAAGACACTCTCCGTGAACTAAGTCTCCTGTCACAGGAGCAGACTCTTCTATGCGTTGTAGACAGTGCAGTGTGAAAACTCCTGCAGAAAGCAAATCTGTCTCGAATATACTGTAGTATGAGCAAAGGTCAGAAACCCAGGGCTGGGCTGAGAGAGTATATCACTGCTGATGTTGTAAATGTATATATTTTTGTTCATTGTTAACTAAATACTGTTGTTTTGTAACATATTATTTTGTTGAATGATTTAAATGAACATCTTCAAAACAAAGAATTAATTCAAAAAATGATGAGATTCAGTATTTGTAGTGATATATATATATATATATATATATATATATATATATATATATAAAGAAGTATGGTAAAATAGTGTTCAGCTATTGAAAACCAAATAATTTATTTTAGTTTTATGACAGTGCACTTTTGAGTTTATCTGATTGATTTTGATGTGTGGAAGAGAATGATTTGAAGCATTTTATTTAAATAAATGTTCAAAAAATAACTGAAACACCACGTTTGCCTCATGATAAATACATTTTACATTCATCCAGGCTGCTTGTGAGACCATTAATAACTGCAAACTGCTCCAAATCAAGTCATGATAATGAGCAAGTAGAAATGACAGATTTCGGGGTAAATTAAATAGAGTAGTCTTACATGTCACTGTTTCTAAAACAAGGCATTTTTCTGGACTAGTTAAAAAAAAAAGGTGAAAATTGAGAGTATACCTACTTCCCTAGGGACCACTACACCACTGATCAAGTGTGTGGGTTTGATTCCTGTGGTGTTTTTTCTTTTCATTTATCCAGGTTTATTTATCAGCCCCTTCATGACTGTATGTCATTTATATAGTGTGTGGGTTTATTTCATTTTAAATACGTCCATCTCCTTCCTCATATCAGGCAGGTTCCCACAACTTTCACAGGACTGTGATCATAGCTCAGTGGTAACGTTTCTGACTAGCAATCAGTGCTTTTGGAAGGTGTGGGTTTAAGTCCAGTGGGTGGCATGTCATTTTTATTTTTTTTATTTTCAGTGTGGCAGTGTGTTACCACATGCACGAACTGTCACATTGGCATCGTGCACGCCTGCCCGTCAGCGCAGTGTTTCATGGTTCGATCATACGAGCTGTTTCGCCGTGAGTCGCCCTGGAGTTGTACGTATTCACACTGTGTGAAAGGGCTCTAAAAACAGCTGAAGACTTGCGACGCGTTAACAAATACTAACGCTCCAAATGCACCTAAAGTCTCTTTCTGAGAACATCATGACATAAAAAACACTGATAAACATTTCTTACCTGTCAGTCTGGTCATGTTTTCTGCATAAATACATGTTATCCATGCTTCCTGCTCAGATGGCAAACCAGGGGCGAATACAGACGGAAAGGGGGTGTGGGGGGGGCAAGAAAGAAAGAAATCAACCCAGACAGTTTCAATTCAGATTGGCAGACATTCGAATCTGAGGTAGCAGAAAAAACTAAAAGCTTTCTTTCCCGTTTCAGTGCTAACACGAGGTACACGGAAACATAACATGTCATTCAAGCACAAAGCATAACAGCTTTCAGATCTCTGAAGTAAAGTGGATCAATAAATCAGAACCAACCAAATAAGAGTCTTGTAAACCAGAGTCATCCAATGTTTATATCGCCTTACATGCAAAGAGGGCATGCCAGCATTGGCGTACAACTCACAGTGGTGTGTGAGGCAGCGACAACCAGTGATGAATCTCAAATCACAGTGATACAAAGGGGTCAAGGACTGTAGACAACTGGTTGAAGCACACAGATGTACAACATCACCATAATCCAATACAGGCAAGAAGGTAGCAGTAATGTAATGTATTTATTTATTTATTGGAGACACTTTGCTTTACAGATATTCAGGCCTCGCAACAGGGAACCATTATATGTAACGGATATTTGTTAAATAAAACAGTTTATTTATTACTGAATCGCCCACACATGGGGAACCATTAATATGTAGCAATTTATAGTGAATGAGTAGTTAAACTCCCAAATTAAATTAGATTGGACTAGGCCCAATGTAACGGGTTACCAAAATAATTAATTTAGGGTTTATAGTTATTATTTAATTATTACTCGGGGCACCACCAATTATTCTTTTTGTAGCATAGGTACTATAATTTAAACAATAATCCGTCTCGATTTAATTTAATCTATCACTGATCTGAAGTCTGAATTCTCATGATACGGTTGACCGTATCGTGAGAATCGTCGGTATCGTACCGACGGAAGACTTTCCCTCTGAGCACAAAATGACCACAGCATAAATGTTTACAATTTATTTACAATTTATAAAAGAAATGAACATTTTACTGGCATTTTATGGACAGTGATAAAAATTAAGTTCATTCATGGAAACAATTTTCTTGCTCACTCGTGAGACATTGGAAGAAAGAGATAAAGCTTAAAACCTTAAGTAAATAAATCTGATTGGAATTTAGTGATGAATTTTGAAGCCAATTATGAAGAAAAATATTAAACAAGCATGAATATGTTCAAAAATCAATCAATCAATCAACTTTTTTCTTATATAGCGCCAAATCACAACAAACAGTTGCCCCAAGGCGCTCCATATTGCAAGGCAAGGCCATACAATAATTATGAAAAACCCCAACGGTCAAAACGAGCCCCTATAAGCAAGGAGCCAAAGGATTAAAATTAGCCACTTGGTATCCATAGACAACAAACCCTTTTTGTGGAACCGTCGACTGGGTCACTTAGCTGCTGTTGAAAAGTTGTTTGGACGGTCCGATCCGTCCGTCATGGATGTCCATGCTTTGGGCAGCGTGAGCTCACTTGGGAAAGAGGGTTTAATTCAGAGGTGTCCCAGAGTGATCCCAAGGCTTGAGTTGGCTGGCTTTGCCGATGGTTAGCTGTTGGTTTGAAATCAGCTCCGTTGTCACCTTGCAGGAACCCAGAGGTAGAAGGTGTTTGTTGAAAATGGAGTCTGGTAGCTTTAAAAACAATTGTTGGAGCCAAATTAAAGTATTTGTGAATTTAGAAAAAAGTAAAACTTTAAGAGCGTTGAAAAATTATAATAAAAGGAAAAGTCGCTTTTTTGTAAATTCGCTCTTAATTTGAAAAGCTCAGCTCGGCAGTTCTCTTAAGAATTCAAAAGACTTGACACACATTAAAGCGTCAGGTTAAACTTTAATGTGGATATGACAAAGACAACATAGTCTTATTACATGTAACAAAGTTATATAATTCGGTCAACCTAAGCATTTTGGGAAAATGGACGCAGTTCTCCCATTATAGTCAACATTTGAACGTCCGGCCACTGAAAATTGTGCACGCCCCATGACCAGCTTCCCACTAAGCACCAAACTTGAAATGCATCACTGCCTGTGGACCGTATCGGCTTGCTTGCTTGGCGGTCGTTGTTTACACTTTTTTTAGGCGCAGAAACACAGAAACAGAAACACATCTCTCAGGGACTTGTTTGTTGATATGCCTGACCAGTGTGTCGCAGCATAATGCACAAACATGAGGGCAAAAGGTTTTAGCCTTTACAAGTCCAGGCAGATTGATCGAAAGCCGCGGTGTTGTGTGATGCACGAAATGTCAGGCTGCCGCTCCCTCCGCTCGCACACCGGCATTTGCTCCTGACACTTTCCTCTACCATCTCCATGTTCTTGCACCGCTCACAGGAACACCTAAAATGTCAACCCCAAATAATATGTTCACAGTAATCTTGAAATCGTCAAGGAACAAGGAACACGGCGGCGGCATGTTCACTGTTGTTTTCAGCGATCTTTTTTGAAACTTTCGCCGTTTATTTCCTATTCTTTTGTGAAAATAACGTAACTAAACACGGATGAATGCAATGCCTGGCACTCGAAAATGGCTAAAACCCGAAGGTAATGACGGTGGTCCGCAATTAGTAGCTACACTATCGCGGGTCCGTAAAAATTACAAAGGCAGTAAACAGACACTAGAATCGAAAATGCTATAATTATAGTGTTATAAACAGCAGCAACAAAAATCAAAGCCTCCCTTACCATTCTGTATTCTGCAGCCTTTCAAAATCCATCGGAATTGGCACGTCTCTTGCCTCTGCTTCGGCTCCGCCATGAGCACCGTCGGCATTATTTTCGCTGCCAGAATGCTCCTGGTTTGAATGTTCATCCAAAAGATACGGCTCCAATCTGTAGGGTCTAATCACTGCTGCGACATCCTCAGGATCTGAGTCAGTCTCGATTTCCTCAGAGAAAAAAAATCCACACTTGAAGAGGAGTCAGAAAAGTTCTCGATCTCGTCACTGTCCATGCTGAGGTCTACACTGAAAAAAGTGAAACACAGTGCACTTCTTTCAAAGTACTTATTTACATTGGTCTAATGGAAAATTGTGGTTTCCAGTTTAAATCTGCTAGAATCACTTTACATTTTACAAAATCATAAATATACATTGTGAGAAACTAAAAAAATTAGCTGTAACAAATTACATCAATTTTTTAAAGTTGATCCAAAGTAGCATTTTTTTTCAGTGTATCTGTTCCTGTTGTCAATCTAACAGACAAAGATGGGACTCTACATGCTGTGACATCACGGCATCACGTGACCGCTGATGGAACACTGCCAGTGCGCTTTCCAAGAAACACAAATTTGAGAAGCTGTACAAACTTTATTTCTCAGTGATAATGATTAAAACCACTTTCAACTTACTATACTGTATGCATATTTTTGATATTTATATCAGTTTTACCTAATTGTTTACGTGTCATATCCACTTTAAGTCTGTCAAAAGTCAAGAATGAATGCCACGTGGTAGCTTAGCTTAGCTTAGCAATGGGGCATTGGCCCAAAAATAAAAATTAAGCCTTTACAAAGAAGAAAGCAGAAGAAGGGAGAAGAAGGGGCTCTGTCCTAACTTCTTAAAGGGGGACTGATGTCACCAAACTCTGCCCATTTAGGGTGTGTAACTTTACAGAAAACTTCATGTCCTCGGAGGGCAGACAGAAATGATTAAACTATTTAAACACATGAATTAATTTGCGCTATACTATTATTCTAAGACACTCACATGGACACATTATTCATCGTCACTTAAACACATCCTCTGGGTTAAAACAGAGTACTTCATCAACATTTGACGATGGAGGCAGAATCACACTTAAACAACATCAGTGGCAAGAACACATATCAATAAATGGAATGACTACATGCAAAGCATTTTATTTGAATAATCACTGCAAACAAACATTATAAGTCTTTATATATAAATGAAAGAAGTACTGATCTAAAATTTTATTTCAAACCAGTGGTCTTTTCCTTTGCTTTAAACCTCAAGATAAAAGCTGATTGTCAGGACAAAGTTTATGACCACGTGTTATCATGGGGAAAGGGATATCGTCTTGCAGTCTTGAGACCATAATGTGGGTTCTTCAAGCCTGGAGAAGCTCAAATTCTGACGTGAAGCCATTATAATGTCATGGAATGCATAATGACCAAAATTTAACTGAGAAAAGGGAAGTGCTTCCCTTTGAAGAACTTTGAATTACAGCTTTGTTTTTCCTCTGCAAAGCAGTGTTGGGCCATCGGGGGACCTCTCCAAAACTTTTCTGAAGCTCTCTTGATGACTTAGGAATTTCTCCACTGAGAGTGGAAAGCACAGTCTGTCTCCACTTGAAAACTCAGGTTGTCATTGAGACAGCCTTGGCGATGGCACTACAGTAATCAGAAGCTTCCGATGCATCCTATGACTTATTTCTATAAAAGAAGTCTAGCTTCACCCTTAATTTGGAGATCAAGTGTTTAAGATGAACTTTAAAAGAAAGCTCTGTGTCAATAATTAATCCCAAATACTTGCAACTGCTGACTAGCTCAAGAGTTTTACCTCAAGCAGTTTTAATTAATGGAATATTCCCGGGGAAACAGGTGGCTTTGAAAAAAAACATTGTTTTGGAATTTTCAGCATTGAAGACTAGTCTGAATTTCTCCAGACAGCACTGCCCTACCTCAAAAACAGACTTCAAAAAGTCAAATGCCTGTGTAATTGAGTTTCAGCAACAACAGATTACAGTATCATCAGCATAAATATGATATGATGAGCGAAGTGACGCAAAGCTTGTTCATGGTAGAGGGAGGCCAAACAGGTAATGGCAAATTTTGAGTCCACAGTGAAACACAAAATGTCAAATGCCAAATACTTCCTGGATTGACAGACAAGATCTCATAGAATCTCTCAGGAACTCAGTGGCAAGTTCACACTGAAACAGGAAGTGTCAAATTTTGAGTCCACAGTGAAACAGGAAATGTCAAATGTTGAACACTTCCTGGCATGGGTGGAGCTAAGAGTAGGCCAGGATTGCACTGGACTCCCTTGAAATCTGATTGGACAAAGATGATGGACATGTATGGTTGAAAAGAGCTGCATTTTAAAATCAGAGAGTCATATTGACTGCTGGGTTCCTCCTGTCCAGTAGTTGGTGTTGTGTACCACAGAAAGTTCTAATCCACCTTAGTAGAAGAAGAAAAATGTTTTCCTCAGATTTGAACTGAGGCAAACATGTCAATTGAATAGTGGACTAATAATGACATCAAAGTTATATTAGTGAGTAAACAACTGGAATAAGGTCCAAGATGTTAAAAGCGGCATTTCTCCTTTAACTCAAATTAAAGGAGAAATGCCGCTTGTGTGGCTCCAGTGATTTTTAAAGGAGCAGGCAGCTCTTAATTTTGCTGTCTGAGTGACACACCAGTGACACTTTAGATAAATAAATCTAAAGTTATCTTCTTTAAACTCAAACTGAAAGCAGATCTGTACAACTTGATATAAATTAATTAAAAATATAAAATCCATCTTCCTGATGAAGTGGTGTAGAGGAGGATTTTCTTAAAAAGAAGACCTGAAAGTTCAGCTACAATTTGACAGAAAGTACATTTGAGCTGAAAGCCTAGATTTGATGTTTTGGTGAAAAAAAACTTGTATTTCTTCATAATTGATGTAAATAAAGTCCAAGACATATTTAGTGACTTGGAAATGTTCATGTTTCCATCCCCTGACTTGTCTGAAGAAAACTGGCAATAAAACTGGTTATTTACAGATAGTATCAAGTTTTAGAGATTTAGTTTGAGGAAGATAATTTAGACATTTTATTCTTTATATTTTTTGTATTTATTGTATTTGAAATGGCATAAACAACTTAAAATGTGTGAAATACCAAGTGTTCCAATACTTTTGGAGGGCACAGTATCCTAACCTTATGATGAGTACAAAATGAGATACAATAAGTTGGCCATATTGTACAGCCCTACTGTCAACTAGCTGAAAACTTTGAATATTAATTTACACCTACATCTGCCTCCCTGTTGAGGACTCCTAGGCCAAGAACATGCTTCACCTGTCTGCAGCCGGCAAGTGGTTACTTTCCTTACAGTTGTCTACCTGCATGGCTGCAATCTAGGACCTAAGGCTGTTCCGTGGCAAGGTGGATGTGATGGAGTGCGGCACCAGTGCGTGCTCCCGGACTTGACTCATTAATTGTTAGAATCCAGCACAGTTAGCCACTCATGCCACTATTCAGTATGGTCCAATCAGTATAAATTGCCCTGTAAATACACTCCACAGTCTTAAAGGTCCATGAAAACCTTCCTGGCTGGAACGTCTCACCTCATGAATAGTAAAGGTCCCCTGACACTTGTATGCATTTTGGCTCCGCGCTCTCACGCAGTTCATTGTGACAATGCCACCCACTGTGTTCCCAGTGTTCTATGTGTTTATAATTATTTGTAGCAGATTCATCATTTTCTCTCAGAGTTTGGCTGTGGAAAACACCTCTATCGCTTCCAGAATCACAGAGGACTGTTTCAGCTGGAGCTTTTTTCCCCTCTCTCTTTCCTGCACTTCATGAGGTGGAGAATGTATTTGGAACTATCTAAAAGGTAATTGTTTGTAATGTTTATATTTTAATAACTTGGTAAAATAGTTGCACGTTAATTCCTTCTTATGAGCAGCTGTAAAAGTATGTTCATGATAGATTTAATATCTCATCATCATCGATCAGACGAGCTGCGCTGTGATGCAGTTTGCTGATGCAATCACATGCAGTGTTTTTTTAATTGTTTGCACAATGTTCACTTGAAGTTCACGTAATTAATATGTGATGGAGATTTTGAACACTTCAAAATTTTGTTTGTGGACTTGCACAAAGCTGCGTACAATTTACAACGGCTTGCACAGCAAGTGTCAGGGCACTTTAAGAAGGAGATGCACGTGCTGTTTCTACATTACTCCCAATGGCCTTCTTATGCAATGCCCCGATCAATGCAACACCTCCCTTCAGAGGGGGTCACCGTGGGACCGCCCTCCACCATACCCCAGCATGCCCTCATTATCACACCTAATGAACTGGATAACCACGGAGGAAAGACCAGCAAGCACCAAACCACCACAGGGACATGTGAGTGGGTTAGCAGGGGTCTTCAAAAACCCTGGGGATCCTGGTTCTGGGTTCCTTCCTCAACACTGCCCGCTTGTAGGATCCCCAGGCCCAATCACAGCCTTCTGAATAATTCAGCATGTTCATCAGCTGTAATCTGATTATTCCGCAGCTACCTAAAATATGAATAATGAAGAAGGCGAGCAAACGGTGGTCATTTCCATATTCAACCTCAGTGCCGGTGCCCATGTCAGCTTTGGTAGCAGAAGAGGACAGATGGATAAAACAGAGATAAAGACGGATGCAGGAGTGACACCAATATCTTGGCTTCAGCCTCCAGCAGATTAGAAAGCACGATGTGAAACTCACAAAAAAACATTTATAAGAGCAAGAAGAAGCAGGTCATCTGTGATCTGATCATTTGTCTTCAGAATCATTTACTTAAAGTCTGATGTATAAAGTGGACAACAAACATAAAAAAGAATTATGCTGGAGGTTCTGGGAAGTTGACGTCTTCCACGTCTGTTGTTGATGAGTCAAATATCTTTCTGCAGTGATGACAGCTGTCCACTAGGGGTGCGTGGTTGACTCCTATATCTGTGTAGCTCCAGGGAGTCCTCTTTGCTACCTGGTAATGTGACTGTTTATTTAAGAATGTTCTTGCAGTCCTTCTGTCCTCATCTTGATCATTCTCCATCCTTGAGCTGATTGTAGACCTGTTCTGGAGCTTACCTGTTGTCCGTTTTGGGGTTGCTTCCTAACCGATTGAAGATGCTTCCTGTTTTTGAGTTTCAGTGCTGGTGGATGTAGTTCATCAAGGACCAGGAGGTGGGTTCCACAGTGCTCCCTGCTAAACCTCAAGCTGTTGTGAAGACAGGTGGTTCTCAAGCTTCCTGTCAGTGATCCGGCTTTCCAAATAGCCGACATTTTCATTTGCAATATACTGCAGTGATTAGACCTCGCTCAATGATGATGGATGCAGAAAGTTGGATTCACGGCTTTGTGTCTTCCATACTGTCTTCTGAACTGCCACCAAAAAGCATCAGATGTCTGCAGATGGTTCAGAATTCTTGCTTTCTGTGCTTCTGCACTGTAGAACAATTTTCTTGGTGACATGAGGAAGTTCAGCTCAGTTGATCCTTGAAGGAAAATCTTAAAACTAATTTATTTTCTTTGGTTGAGATTAGTTTATTTTGGTCTGAACTATATTTGTTGCTTTAATTTTTATTTCTACCTGACATTTTATTTTAACTGTTATTTGTTTAATGATGTTAAAACTGGATATTTTGTACTCATTTTGCTGTAGAAATAAATGCATTATTATTATATTATTAATATAATAATAATAATATACACAAAGTCTACAAATAATGAGTTTGTATAATTGCAATAGTAGAATATCTATATAATTATATATATTCCACATGTTCATTGGAGATCAGACCTACGGGGGGCGTGGTGCAGGGATCACACACAGAATCATACACAGCGTGGAACTGCAGTCTGGAAACCATTTCAGGTTCAGAATCTCACACGAGGACCCTCGCAGTCTGGAGTAGCCTTTCAGGTAATCAACAGTCCTTTCGAACCCACAGTTTTATTGGCATTTGTCATTTGTGGAGAGCAGAAGTCAGTGATACTGATTCCCACTAAATGGCGTTTGAGCGCTTCAGAACACGTGAAGCACAGCCGGGGCGAAATTGGTCATTTATTACCCTCTTGCAGTAGGAGTCCATCAAAGTGAGGTGATGAAGAGGGACGGACGTCATTGACTCAGACACAGCCGTCTGGAACACCGGGCACTAAATCGTAAATGGTCTGAATGGTCGGCAGGTCAAAGGTCAGCACTACAATGTAGACAAGCATTTATTGATGATTGAAGCCTCGGCGTGTGTCCTTCAGGTCACAGACGCTGAGGGATTTAATGTTTTGGCACATAGAAAACATAAAAGCATGGAGAGAATGTTTTCTCACCTCACTCATTATGTGTGTGAACCTGCATTTAGACGACTTTTGGCTCAGCTGAATACTCTAATGCACTTTGGATAGTCCTCCATCATCCGGATTCAGCCGAGTGTCCAGACCTATTCATACCAACAAACACTCCGAGAGTCTGAATGCTCTCAAAGCTTTGGAGGCACCACGTCTGAGCAATTACCAGACACACATCCACCTGCCAAGAAAAAAAAACACCCTTTGTGAAGAAGAAGATGAGGTCTACAAGATTAGATTAGTAGAATTTTACTGATCCCTTGGGAAGATTCCCTCAGGGAATTTGAGGTTCCAGAAGCATTGTATAGCAGCACACAGGGTAAGAAGTACACGAGCATCACAAGTGAAAGTCAAAAAGAAAAACAGTTTGCAAATGTAAATACTATATAAATATACAAGTACAAGTTCAACATTCGTGCTGCACCATCCGCAACAGGGCCCTGAATAGGGGCGGATTGTAGGAGGTGCAGCACTGCAGCTCCACCCCCTCCCCTCATGCCCACGCCCACCCTGAGCTACTCACCAAAGGTGTGATTCAAGATGGGAAAGGTCTTTCAAAAGTCAAAGGCTGACTGATGAACGCTTGCTGCCTGCAGACCGAGAAGATCAGGTGGCTCAGCGTCATGTGGTTGCACTGTGAAGCTGTAGACCTGCGTTAGATTCCTGCTGTATAGGCACCTGATCTGTGCTGCAGCGGATTTGCTGCAGATCCCTTTTGTGGTTTAGTGGTTAGCACTGATCCCTCACAGCATAAAGGTTGTGGGATCGATTCCCACCTGGTCCTTTCTGTGTAGAGTTTGCACTTTGACCCCTGTGTGTGAGTGGGTTTCCTCCATACAAATTTCGGCTTTCAGTTTTGAAACTAAAAAAAATTGTAAATTAAAGATGATGCCAAGTGTGTCAGAATTATCTTCCCAGATTGGCTTAAAATGCACATTCACACAACATATACAGTTTATTAAAGATATCAGGGGTAAGTAGGGGCATGCTTTCAGCACACCCAACCAAGTCAGAACCCACCCACCCCTTCACCTGATGCTAGATGTGCCCCTGCCTGCAGGCCTTTGGACTGCTGCTGTAAGTTGACGATGCTGTGAAACATGACTGCTGTGGACGGTCTTTGTGGTCCACTCATGTCCTGCAAAACAAACGGACATGTTTCTGCCAAAGGATCAACAGGTCGGAGCTCCTCATCAGAACCTGCATCTGAGGGCAGGTCCCACTACCTGTGACAGAAACTCTTTCCTCAGCGTCTTCGATCTATATTCTGTCAGTCACAATCCAAAGTTCTTGACCAGGAAAAGCAGAACCAGGATAGGAGGCAGTGACAATGAAAACTTTTAGCCATCTTTGAAATGAACCACAAGCCTCGACTCTTCATAATGTGCCACAGCGCTGATGTTTTAGCAGCAGAGGAACATTTTCACGGCTCAGCGTGAGACCCGCCTGTCGGATTTAAAGCACCGGGGTGCTGCAGCCAAAAATGCAAACTGTATTTGAAGCTAAATCTGTGCTGCTGAACAACAAAAACAGTTTCCATATCACCTTTTTCACAGCTTGAAAAAGTGTTAAAAAAGCAGTTGTTGTCCATTTCTTTGTCTTTGTGCTTATTTTCACATCCTTTTAGTCATATTCAATGGACCCACCCAATGCACATGTCAATTGCCATATTGTACACCCCCACCCCCCAGGAGTTAGTGAGAGCATACCTCCACCAAGGCCCCATATGTTCAGAGACATAATCAAAGTAAAATACTTCATTTTCTAGAACATTATCCATCTGCTCACCAAATTTCATCAACATGCTCTCACTAATTTTTAAATTAAACTTTGCTGTATTGCCCAGCACTCTTCTGGATCTTAGCTCCAGAATATATTCCAGATTGCCATTAAAACTGAATCACATATTTCCCAGAACATTATCCTTCTGCTCAATAAATGTCATTGAAATCTGTTCATTACGTTTTGAGTTGTTCTGCCAATAGACAAAGAAACAGATAAATGCCTGTGGAAACCATTATCTCCTTTGCAGAGGTAAAATGTATGGAGTTAAAATTGTCTCATTAATATTTGTAAATGCACACAGGGTGATCTACAAATAATCATTGATTTGCAAATGTGTTCAGATATCCACAAATGCAAATTTCATATTTGTAACTTGTAAATTGGTCCTTTGTAAATATGTTGTATTTGCAAATATAAAACTTAATGTGTAAAAAAAAAAAAATTACATTTGTAAAACTGGAAATTGTATTTGTGAATTGAGTTTCAGCATTTGTGGATCACCAATTACACGCATTCATCGCTTTCCTCTGCGACGTCATTTTGAGACATTCTTTTCGCGAACACAGATCCACAAACAAATGCCTACTGATTCACAAATACACACGCATACTAGATATCCACTAGATGGCAGTGTGGTTCCATTCACTGATGTGGCAAGCTGAATTATTTTTTAAAATTATGTGTCCGCGGATTTCATCATGGGAAAGGGGGCGGGGGTGTTAGTGTTGTACTCTTTAACGCAGTGGTTCAAATAAGCGTATTAAACAGCATTGCGCCTGTGCGTGCTCCGTGACACAGACATGCTGCAAAATTTTTCTTTTAAAAACTTGAAAGTTCTAAAAGTTGCTACATTTAGCTAAGCTTCGCACAGGAGCCACACAGCGTCACCGCAGCAACCAACCAGTCCCGCTTACAACAACTGCCGCAACAGCCAGCCTCCGTGGATCCGAGGACAGAAGCAAATCACCCCCTTCACTTACAGCAATAAATGATGGAGCGACACACTGATCACACAGGGTACTTACAGTAATTAGCAAGCAGGAGAAGTTACAATCCAAACTTGAAGCTCCTGGTGATGAATGCAGCAAAGTCAAACAACTCTCAAGCAGCCCAGAAATATGTGTGAGAGTGTAACATTAGTATATTGTGAACCTAAAAGAGAGAAAAGTTAGAAAATCTTACTGTGGTCCTAAAAGCAGTAGTAGTTGGGTTTCTATTACAGATTTGTGCAAAGTTAGCCGGGGGACAGAGCTGTGGACTCGCCTGCTCTGAGAGCCCCCTCACACTGGGTAGAGAGAGACAGCAGCTGGCCACCGGGTCCGTGTGTTTTTAAAAATACACAAAAGACACTGCTTCACTTTAAATGCACAGTAGTCTATTTCAGATGATCAGCGTGGACCATTTTTCTCTTAAAAGGCTTTATTTTACTCTCCTGTGTCCCGTTGGAAAGCGGTAGCTATCGTTGCTATTTGATTAGCTGTTATGCCCAGTCTTTTTTTTCCCCCTGCGGCCGTTGCAGCGCCACACACAGGCCTGGCATATGTACTACAACGTTAAACGAAGCTTCGAGGCACAGAATTTGCCTCGAACATTTTTTGTAATCGAATTATTCGAGTTACTCGATTAATCGTTCAGCCCTACTGCTGATATTATTATTTCAATGTTTTTTGCATCCAATATTAGTGGAACATTATCTCTTATAATGTTTAACAAGCTCTCAGTCTTTTACTGCATGTACACATAATGTGTCATGTGACCTGTAATATTGGGAAAAACTGCAGTTTTTTCATTGCAGTTATAAATCACTTGAAAAAGGACATTGTGCAAGCGGGTATTTTTATTTTTATTTGCTATCAAGTCAAGTCCAGGCTGGGAGCAGGCACAGGTGCTACTCTTCACCGCACCACCACATCATGCAATGGCCTTGGGAACCACTTTGGCTTCTGGATGAAACCACTCAGGCAGTTTTTTTTAAGATATTTGAAGTTTTTATTTCAAAATACACATTTCTATTCAGCATATTTCAATTTGTTAGTTGAATTTGCATAATTTGGAGGTTAAGGTAAACACACAGAATGTGTCTGAATATATTTGAAAACAATGGGTGGTCAAAAAATGTTCTTTGTTGGTATTATTTTCAAATAAAAGCATTTTGTTTACAAATAAATAAATAAATAAATTCAATATGACTGGATCCCCAGAAGATCAGTTTTCATATATATGGTTTAAAAAGAGGTAATCAGGGTTATCTTATATTTGGAATAATACGCCAATGTGCAGCACCATGAAGCAAGCCCCCCTCCCGGTAACCCTGGAAAATCTTGAAGTCACCCCTGTTCTACACTCTCCTTATCATCTATTCAAGTTTGAAACACAAAATTGCAGAGAAATGCTGGAAAGTTTCTTTGATGTGTCGGAGATCGAGCGCTTCACTGTCCGCCTGGAAAAAATGTAACGAATCAGAGGATTAGGGAGGCCTGGGAGCCGCCACGGGCTAAGTGCGCCGGTGATGCGTGCATGCTGTGTGTTTGTTGGTGTCTGGGTGGGTCATGCTGTGTTTTACTGCCCTGATTACGGATGCATTTCCACTTCATCAAGAAACGAGGAAGGAGGAGGAGGAGCGTCGACAGCGGAGCCTGGACAACGAGCAGGATGAGACGTGACACAGCATCAAACTGACACACTTCCACTTTCAAACATCTACTGCCACCATGAAGTTCATTCATGGCACCGTTTAGTCATCACGGGACATTTGCAACTTCAGCACCATCACTTCTCTTCCTTATGACAAATGTCCTGACGCTTGTTTCACCGAGGTTTAGACTGAACTCACTAAAGTCCCCGTTTTTGTAATTTGAGGTTATTCTCGTATACAGTAGTGTTCAGAATAATAGTAGTGCTGTGTGACTAAAAAGATTAATCCGGGTTTTGAGTATATTTCTTATTGTTACATGGGAAACAAGGTACCAGTAGATTCAGTAGATTCTCACAAATCCAACAAGACCAAGCATTCATGCACACTCTTAAGACTATGAAATTGGGCTTATTAGTAAAAAAAGTAGAAAAGGGGGTGTTCACAATAATAGCAGCATCTGCTGTTGATGCTACAAACCTCAAAACTATTATGTTCAAACTGCTTTTTTAGCAATCCTGTGAATCACTAAACTAGTATTTAGTTGTATACCCAGTTTTTCATGATTTCTTCACATCTGTGAGGCATTAATTTTGTTGGTCTGGAACCAAGATTTGCTGGTTTACTAGTGTGCTTGGGGTCATTGTCTTGTTGAAACACCCATTCAAGGGCATGTCCTCTTCAGCATAAAGCAACATGACCTCCTCAAGTATTTTGACATATCCAAACTGATCCATGATACCTGGTATGCGATATATAGGCCCAACCACCATAGCAGAGAAACATGCCCATATCATGATCTTGCACCACCATGCTTCACTGTCTTCACTGTGAACTGTGCCTTGAATTCAGAGTTTGGGGGTCGTCTCACAACTGTCTGCGGCCCTTTGACCCAAAAAGGAACAATTTTACTCTCATTCAGTCCACAAAATATTCCTCCTTTCTCTTTAGGCCAGTTGATGTGTTCTTTGGCAAATTGTAACCTCTTCTGCACACGTCTTGTTACTTAACGGAGTTACTTTTGTGGGGATTCTTGCAAATAATTAGCTTCACACAGGCGTCTTCTAACTGTCACAGCACTTACAGGTAACTCCAGACTGTCTTTGATCATCCTGGAGCGGATCAATGGGTGAGCCTTTGCCATGGTGGTTATTCTTCTATCCATTTGATGGTGGTTTTCCGTTTTCTCCACGCGTCTCTGTTTTTTTGTCCATTTTAAACATTGGAGATCATTGTAGATGAACAGCCTATAATTTTTTGCACCTGCGTATAAGTTTTTCCCCTCCAATCAACTTTTTAATCAAACGCCGCTACGCTGTTCTTCTGAACAATGTCTTGAACATCACATTTTCCTCAGGCTTTCAAAGAGTAAAAGCATGTTCAACAGGTGCTGGCTTCATCCTTACATAGGGGACATCTGATTCACACCTGTTTGTTCCACCAAAATTGACGAACTCACTGAGCGAATGCCACACTACTTATTATTGTGACACCCCCTTTTCTACTTTTTTACTAATAGCCCAATTTCATAGCCTTAAGAGTGTGCATATCATGAATGCTTTGTCTTGGATTTGTGAGAATCTACTGAATCTACTGCTACTTGTTTCCCATGTAACAATAAGAAATATACTCAAAACCTGGATTAATCTTTTAGTCACATAGCATACTATATTCTGAACAACTACGGTACTACAGCAGATGGACAAAAGATGATGTCACTCTCAGATAGAGCAGATAATCTGCCGTGTCCTTTGAAGGGTGTGTTTTCGAGGGACCTCCTGTCTTCTGAAGGCTAAAGTTCTTTCCAGCTGGCTGTTGGATTAGCTGTTTGTTGTTTTGTCAGCTCCAGCACCTCCAGTCTCTCATTAGTTTGGCCTCAGGTTAATCAAGGCAGTTGACTTCTGCTTCTCTACCTTCTTCACTGGTTGCAACTTGACTTCTCATGCGTCACTCTGAGCCGCCGACATCCCTTAGTTTGAAAGTTTGCCATCCAATGATGGACCTTTCTTTAAATGAAGGTCATTTATTCCACGTCAGGGTCACGGCCATCACTGGGTGCAGCCAACGATACAAAAAATTAGTATCTCACATGCATCTTGAAAAAATGGCCACCACGATGGCTTGTCAGTGACCCCTCGAACAGAATCGTTAATCCACCTTTGGGAACACGGCTGCAACTTTTGATGCTTTGTTCACTTTGCATGATTCTCTCACTGTAATGATGCAGACAACATCAGCGTTTCAGTGTCTGAGAGCTCTGGAAGACGTTCCAGATTGAACACTGCTAAGCGGGTGCGGGCTCACGACAAAGATCAAATCCGTCCGATCAAATACTGTCCAGGAGCAAGACCAGGCTGGACCTGTCAGCCACCCTCCTGAAGTCCCAAGACACCAGTTCCTATGAAGGATCAACATGATCAACAGAACCAACAGAACTGTTTGTGAACGCAGGACAATATTATTTTCAAATTAGTTGGTTACTACGGCAACAGGCCCATCACTTCATCCACAGCCGTAAAATTAAGAGTTTGCCTTCAACTGATTAAATAAATGTGCCTTTGTGATGTCCTTTTGATGATTTGACGATGATGTTCTCCATTCTGCTGTGATGCTTGAGGGCTGCATCGGCTCCAGAGAGACAATTGTTAGACTGGATGCAAGTTGCCCAAAGAGGAGCGAGCAATCCTCAAGCTGAGGCTGAACATCATCCACATGCAGCAGAAGCAGCCGAGCTCTTCAAAATGCACACGGGAGAAATCTTCAAAAAGAGATTCGGAGACTGCTGATTGGAGATATAGTTTGAAATGAAAATACATCTTTCTCTGCAGCCGTGCAGATATACTCTTTTTGGGGATTCCTGTCGGTGTTAACGTGCTGCTTCCAATTCAAGATAAACGCCTCCATCACCAGGACACCTGAAATAAGTAATAGGTTTTTATATGAATGTTTCAGCATCACCAACGATCGTTAACTTTGTGTTTTCAGTGTTGGGATGAACTTGTAAAAGTGGAGTTTTTTTTTTTTTTCTCGTTTCTGAACGGCAAAACACAAAATGATAAGAGTTGTAATAATTTTTGCAGGAACATGGAATTCAAAGATTTTGATCACAGTTCAAATTGTGCAGAGCGTTTTTGAGGCAGGAGATCACAAAAAAATGAGAAAAAAAGATATAATGCGACAGGAAATGTGGAGCTGAAATATTTCATTTCCTTTTGAAATTATTTTGTTTGTGTTTACAGTGGTTAAAAACTTGAAATCCAGATTCTGCTGTTTAACAGAAAAAGATCCATCAAATCCAACATAGAAGTCCAGCTTTCACACATTGGTTTCATGAGCAAAATTACTCAGACAACCTCCACGAGGCAGTCAACTGTTGCATTTTTGTGTTTTGCTTTGATCTCCATGTTGTTCCATGTTGGTGTTATTCTCTGGATCATTCTATCCCTTAGTATTATGGTCCATGTTTTATTGTTATTTCCTTTGTTTTCTAGGTAATTCTCTAGTAAGTGTTCTCCTGCACTTTTACTTTGAAGTTTCTTTGACATTTGTGTGGCTTAACTTCCTGTTCTGGCCTGGGTGCTCATATCTCCACACTTTTCACATTTAATTGTTTTAAAATAGAAAGCCCTTTGTTGTCATTCTGTCAGAAAAATCAATTTTTAAAAAGCTACAACTTTACACAGTAAAAGTTAACATACAACCAAATGAATAAATGTAGACATAATAAACATAAAACACATCATGAATAAAAAATACCCATTCATACAGAGACACGTGTTATGATCACTTTAATTTTTAGTTATCTTTAACCGGTATAGCAGACTGAAACGGTCCGCCCCTAAAAATCGGTCCGCCTTTGCATCAGTGCACGTGTCATTTGGGACCACGGCAGCACGTCTGAGACAGACTCCCTTCACCCCAAGCAATCAAATGGATTAATGTGATTATTAACATCAACTGATGACGGTAAAGCCTCTTAAATCATTTTAAGTCAGTTTTTAAGCAGAACCAAGGCTGTTTTAACCAGAAAACTCTGCAAAATTCCATGATGCTTTGAAATGTCCGACGCACAGTGAAAGGCATCAGCTAGCACCTTGTTTAGCCACGGCACTCTGATCACTTCTGCCGCCTTTTATGATGAAACACTGCTGAATTTACCTATGTGGAATTGATTTGTTGTACTAAGCCTTCAGATATCTGTCCCTGAGATGGATGATGACTGGAGGCAGTTTAAGCAGAAACAAGGTGATAATCTCATCAGGGGGACTGATTTTAAGGGGACCATCCAGGCGGCGACACCGGCATTTAGAGTGTTCCTGACTGCCAGATTGTGTAGTGTTGTCCTGTTCTCTCACAATACTGTTTCCGGGATTTCCTATGACTCTGATTTGATCAACAAAAACAAGCATAACTCAAAGTTCTTGTTCGCTACACGGTGGCAACACTATTCATGGACAACCACCTGTAGCTTCGCTCTCCTTTTACAGCATAAGATTTCCTCGATTACTGTTGAGAGGAAAAACGGAAGACATTAGGTTAACATATCCCAGCATGCCTTAACCCAGCCACTACACCCTGCTATTGAGGTGGGCGCCATTACTGAGGTATTACCTAGATTTACAGAATTAAGAGTATCTCACTAAAATTAAATTGAAATCCCTCATCAGTGTTTTGCTCTCCTCTTACCAACCTTTGCTGCTGTCCTGCGTTCCTAAATTTCACCGACCGCTTTGGATTAAACTCTTGCTATGAGAACTCTGTTATTGACCATTTGCCTATTTTTGGATAAGCCTCTGCTGCCTTCCTTAAAATGATTGTTACTTGTGGATTGAATGGATTTATTTGGCACACAGACTCAACAATAACAAAAAACTGATACACAAGACAATTCCATAGGACAGGTTGTGACCAAATGGGGGTGAGCAGAAGCAAAGCTTATAAACGCCCACCTCTTATATACATACAAACATACATATATACTCATTACCCACCCCCCAGAGCAAGCGCACAGGCGACAGTGGTAAGGAAAACCTCCCTCTGATGTATTGAGGAAGAAACCTCAAGCAGACCAGACTCTAAGGGGTGACCCTCTGGTTGGGCCATACTACAAACACATTTAACACAATACAAACTCAAATCTCATCATAAACCTATCTAGTGTAGTACAGTACATACATATATACACATACCTAGATACACATACATACATGCATATGCATGCGTGTGATTTTATAATACATATTTAGAAGATAGAAAAACAAGTGCACACAACTAAACAATGATCAACAAAACACCCAAACCCTCAACACCCTTCCTCCTCCCTATACCATGTGCCTATATCGCTGATTAAACTGGTTCCATGCTTGGATATTGCTTGAGCTCCACCCTCAATCTGTTTCCACATCCTCACTCCACAACAGAAATACAAAAACCTTTTAATGTTGTATGTGCCCACTGATGTTTTGAGTTAAACTCCCCCCTAATATTATAATCCCCTACTCTATTAAAGAACAGGTTTTTAATATTTCCAGGAAGTAAATTGTTTATTGCTTTATACACGATTTGTATGTTTGAAAATGAACCAGATCAGTAAATTTTTTAATTTGTGATTTTTAAGAATAGTGAATTTGTGTGGTCTCTATAAGCAGTATAGTTTGATATGAATATGAATAATTATGATATGAGTTATGAATTATCTTATAGCTCTTTTCTGCAGTATGAATAATGGTTTGTGTTGTTCCATTTATAATTATTGCCCCAGACCTCTGACACAATGGTGTAAATATGGTAGATCAGTGAGCAGTAGAGAATGCGGAAATGAGTTGTGGTCCAGAATGGATTTAACTTTGTTCAGACTGAAATGCTTCTTGACAGTTTGCTCTGTATAGTTTTTATATGAGACTTCCAGTTTATTTATCATCAATTATCACCCCCAAGAAACGTAGTTAGACTTAGACTGATCACCTGTTGTCCCTGAACTGCTGACTGTCGAGACCAAGCCCATATGGTCAGCTATATTTGAGCTGAGTACTTGTGTAAATAATCCCTTTTTACTTACCTTTCATTGTGGTTCTCTGCACTGGCGTCCATTCCCAAGCCCTGACAGAAACTGGAATTGTTCAAGAAAAAAATGAAACTATGCATAATTGTTGGGCTGTTTAATACTTGAATTTGTGTTCATGCTTCAGTCATCTTTGGTGAAGAGAAACGTGATGTGTCATCACACCGAAAACTGTTTAGTCAGCTTTCGCTGCACTAACGAACCAATTTGGGTCCATTTGGGTTCTTTTTGAATATATATTTTTTATGTATTGTTTTATTTTACTATGTTGCTGTGCATTTTCTCAAAATCAGCTCATAACAGCTTGCATTTATAAGTTAGCATAACTAATAATCGTTGGATTAATTTGGATCAACATCATTCATTGAGTGTAAATGTCATCAAGTGTTACCAATTAACTGAATAATCACTTTCATTACTTATTAAATTGGGCAACAATTCTTGAGGACCAGGACAGGAGCGTCACGCAGGTGTAGGATGTGGGTGGGTTATGCACTGTCCCTCAGCACTGAGGTGCTGCTGAGCAAAGACATTGTTGAGATGCAGAAACACTCACGATGTAAAGGACACTGTTTTTGTGAGTACTGGTTCTAAGTGAGGTCTAAACTTAATTCAGAACACAGCAGCTGCATATTGGCAGCAGGAATACAGAGCAGCACGCTCGTTAGGCTGAAGCTCTGTCAGGTTGCTGCAGGCCATGTTTAGCTTCACCAAACCAATCCTGCTTTTTCTCAGGCTTCCTATTACTGAGACCAGAGGGATTTTAATTAAATCAAGGCGTCTTCATGCTGTTGTTATGCATAAACAAAATATCTGAATTAAGAAAGAGGAAGTGCTTCTTCGCTGTTGTCCAGCTCAGGTCGACTGTCCACTGCAGTCTGCAGGTGAGGCTGCACAAAGTGTGTGCAGTACAAAGTGCCTGCTCAAAGTGCCATAACAGCACCCAAAGGCACGTGAAGCCCAGCAGAATGCACTCTGCCTTACATATTTTCACACCACACTTCGGCTGCTGGCTCTGCAGCAGGTTTCCATCAACACACATCCTCCAGTTCTGACCAAATTTCTCGCAATGCTTCTGCCAGCAATTTTGTTTTTCTGAGCAGTTACATATAACAAAGCCCCAAACTTAGCAGAAAATAATTTCACCATTGCCTCAAATAATTCCTGTCTTTCTCTGAATAAAAGTCACATAAGTCAAGAAAAGCAGCTACTTTTCATTTTGATTTAACAAGTTTAGTTTGCAGAACTAAAAACAAATTAAGTGATTTACCAATTTTCTTACAATTACATGCTCAAAAACAAATAATATGACCAAAAGACAGAATCAGAAGCAGAATCAGAAATTTGACCTTGAGTATTACTTGATTATTGTGTTTTGTGTGTACTTGAAATTCTGTTACAGTTTTGAACATTGTTCAAACAGCTGAAACTTGGAGTTAATTTAATTGGCATGACTGTCGCCGATATGTGCAACATTAACTTCACTTATTTCTTGTTGAGTGCTGTATTTTCTGGAGTATAAAATCAGATTTTTTTTTGTAGTTTCAGAACTTCTCCGAGTTACACTGTGATGCAACTTATACTCAGAAAAAATCGCATTCATGTTATTAAATCATCAGAATTTATTTATTTATCTGTCTGTCTGTCTGTTAGCAGGATTACGTCAAACTTACTGCACAGATTTTGACAAAAGTTTCACCATAGATACATATTAAGGCATGGAAGACTCCATTAAATTTTGTAGGTGATCTGGATCTGCATCCAGATTCTGGATTAAGATTTCACTTCATATAGGCTTTGAAGGATTACGTCAAAACTACTTCAGGGATTCTCACCAATTTGCACCACAGATAGATATTAGGGCATAAACATTTCACTAGATATTGGAGGTGATCCGGTTCTTGCAGACTGAACAGTCCACCCTAAAATTTGGTCTGCCCTGCCTCCACTGCGCATGCGTAATTTTGGAGCTCAGCAGCTCCTCTGAGATGGAGTTTCTTCACCCAAAGCAATCAAATGGATTAATGTGATTATTAACCATCAGATGACAAAGTAAAACCTCTTAAAATCATTCTAAAGTCAGTTTTAAGCAGAAATGAGGCCATCTTAAGCACAAATTTGTTGTGTGTTGGGGGGGGGGGGGGGTTTGGCTGGACAAGGTTGGGTTGTTTTGTGTTTATTTCCTTCCCAGGGCGATTTGGGGCTGTTCTCTGAGGAAAATGTGCGGCAGAAGAGTCTCTCTCTCCTCTGTTATGATGATTGGCTGCACCTGTTGCATTCTCGTGCGGCTCTCTATCAGGACAATCCACGACACCTGTGATGTTCACGTGCAGATCTGAGGACTTCCAGCTGGTACCAGTGTAGTGATGAAGAACTACATTTAAACCAGCAGTGAGTTGGATAAGATTGCCGGAGATACGACCTTGTGACGACCGTGTGGGGACGCTGAGGGGCGTTTCAGAGTCTGACATCACGCCTGTGAAGGAGGACGAGGGTGAGAGGCAAACGTTGTCAACACATGACAGAGGTGAATATTCTGAAAAGTTTATCCGTGAATGTAAATTGGCGTCTTATACGCAGCTATAAGTAATTATTGGTGAAAATTGTTTGGCGTGCTCCTCACGGCAGTGGCATGCGGATTAATGATCCTCTACTAGCTATGAGCAGCAGCCTCTTTGAACTAAGTTTGAAACCAGACCCTAAACGTGTAGCTGATAAAGTTTGCCTCTAAACAATATTTCGTAGTATAAGTGTTGAATAATCTCATCTCTGTTTCCTCCTTCGCAGAGTACAGTCTGGTAAAGTCACCTGGGGGGGGGCGTTGGCCAAACTCCTGAGTCCTGAACGTTCGGACTACGACTGTTGAGACGCTGAGAGAGCGCGCCGCCTTTTCACTCTCAGCAGAACTTAAATTATTAGTATTTCATGCATAGCACAAGGGAGAAAATAATGTTTTCTTTTTGGAACTGCTTCTGAGTATTTCATGCTGGGTTCAGTCAGATACTGGACCGCTCCTCAATCCGCGTCTTATCCATAAACAGAATTCTCCGGCCAAACCACTATGGACCCAGCGGCAGAAACACTCCATTTCAGGTGAAAGTCCAGAAGCACCTGGAGATGAAACAAATGCCGTGGTTCAACGATTGCTGAACCTCCGACAGGGGCGACGAAGCGCAGCTGATTATTCTGTGGATTTTCGAGTCTTTTCCGCTCAGTCTGGTTGGAACGCTGCTGCTTGAGGAGGGTGTTTGAAGGACGGGTTGAATGACTCCCTGAAAGATGAGCTAGCCGTCCGTGACGAAACCGAAGGATTAGATGAGTTAATATCCGTGGTTATTCGTCTAGACGATCGGATTAAGAAGCGTGGACGAGAGAGAGGGCGAGTGTCCGAGCGGGTGGTTTTGTCTCTGGGTTTCCCCGACACAAGTCCGGACCGCTCTTCTCGTTCCTCTGAGACTCCTCCGACGGGACCTCTAGCTCCTCTAGTGGATGCAGCCAATGCAACTTGAAAGGGTCAGAACAGCCATATTGTCCCGGTCAAACGAGCGTCAGGAGGACAGCATTATACATGGCTCCAGGTGTTTTATGGACTTTTTGTGGGATATAAATGGGGTTTTTGTAAACCAGGTTTTGTGTATAGCACTTGAGGTAGTTCTGGTGGGGTGAACAGGCTGGCTGGTCGGAGTTCGTTTGGACTCAGGTAAGCATGTGTTTTTTTTTATTGTTTATAGTTATTTAATTTTTGTTGGCGGAATGGGTCATTTTATTTTATTGGTTTTTATTTCCCTGTCCCCTAACCCCAGCCTCACACACTTCTGGCCGTTCATCTTTGGTGTTGTGAGGTGGTGCAGGTTGGTTGCTGGGCATTCCCATGAGGCCCTCTGCACCTGAGGGGGTCCAGGGCTCTTTTCTTAGATTTAGTTGTTTCCCGGTTCCTCTCCAGCCTCAGCGTGCCTCTGACCGTTCGCCATTGGCATTGCTGAGGTGTCGGGCAGTGGGGATATACTCCAGTTGGAGCGGTGGGGCCGATCAGTGCCGTACGCCTTTTCCGCTGCCCACCCCTCCCGGTAGGCTGGAGTATAGTCGGGGGGTCGACACCGGCCGTCTTGCCGGTTTTCCCCTGCCCTTGGGGGTGGAGCTGGGTTGTGTTTTTCCTATTGGCTTCTCCAGCTTAGTAGTCCTGTGCCGATTGCCACGACGTTTTTCCCGACGGACCTGGAGGGTCTTTCGGGGTGCTGGGGAGGTCAATGGGCTTTCTGTAGTTTTTGTTTGCTCCTGGGGTGGTTTTTGGAAATCCCTGGGGGTTTGGGGTTTTGTTTCCTCCTGTTTCCCCCCGGGGTTTGATGGGATGGTCCTCTGGGGGGAGGTTGACTGTGTTGGGCTGGGTGGGGTTCCTGGGTTGTGGGGGTGTCTCCTGGGGTTTTGATGGGACGGTCCTCTGGGGGACGTTAAGGCTCCGTGTATGCCTGGGGATTCTGGATGGCTCGTGCCCGTGGTCATATGCTCTGGGGTTGACGATGAGGTCCCCTGGGGGAAGTCGGGCTCCACGTTAGGGGAGGGCGTGTTTGTTTTTTCCTTTGACCTGTGTTCTAGTGTGTTGGGGGTTTTTGGGTGTGTGTTTTTTTGTTCCTCCCCAGGGTTTGATGGGACGGTCCTCTGGGGGGGGGGAGGGTGTTGGGTTGGTATTGTGTTTTTCTTTTGTGTTTACCCAGTGTGCTTCCCTGGGGTATGTTTATGGTACTCTCTGGGGGGGATGCTGGGGGCCTTTTTTTGTTGTGTTTTGTTTTTGTGTTTGGGGTTGTTTCGGGATGTTTTTTTTTGTTTTGATGCCGGCCAGCCTTTCTGCGCATCTCCCGGCTTTGCTGCCTGCTATGATCTCTGCCCTCCTCCTGCTTTGGCCTTTGATGTGTGGGGTGGTTTTTGGGTCTGGTTTGTGCGGTCGCGGGAGGCTTCCCGTTGACGGGGGGGGGGGGGGGGGGGGTACTGTTATGTGTTGGGGGGGGTTTGGCTGGACAAGGTTGGGTTGTTTTGTGTTTATTTTCCTTCCCAGGCGATTTGGGGCTGTTCGCTGAGGAAAATGTGCGGCAGAAGAGTCTCTCTTACTCTGTACGATGATTGGCTGCACCTGTTGCATTCTCGTGCGGCTCTCTATCAGGACCAATCCACGACACTGTGATGTTCACGTGCAGATCTGAGGACTTCCAGCTGGTACCAATGTAGTGATGAAGAACTACATTTAAACCAGCAGTGAGTTGGATAAGATTGCCGGAGATACGACCTTGTGACGACCGTGTGGGGACGCTGACACACACGACAGAGGTGAATATTCTGAAAAGTTTATCCGTGAATGTAAATTGGCGTCTTATACGCAGCTATAAGTAATTATTGGTGAAAATTGTTTGGCATGCTCCTCATGGCAGTGGGCGTGCGGATTAATGATCCTCACTAGCTGTGAGCAGCAGCCTCTTTGAAACTAAGTTTGAAACCAGACCTAACGTGTAGCTGATAAGTTTGCCTCTAAACAATATTTCGTAGTAATAAGTGTTGACTAATCTACTTCTGTTCCTCCTTCGCAGAGTACAGTCTGGGAAAGTCACCTGGGGGGGGTGTTGGCGGAACTCCTGAGTCCTGAACGTTCGGACTCCGACTGTTGAGACGCTGAGAGAGCGCGCCGCCTTTTCACCTCAGCAGAACTTAAATTATTTAGTATTTCATGTATAGCACAAAGGGAGAAAAATAAATGTTTTCTTTTTGGAACTGTTTCTGATTATTTCATGCTGGGTTCAGTCAGATACTGGACCGCTCCTCAATCCGCGTCTTATCCATAACAAAATTAGGCGATACGCTGTGATTCTTTGAAATGACCGATGCGCAGTGAACGCATCAGCGAGCAGCTTGTGTAGCTGCAGTGTTCTGATCACTTCCTCTGTCGTTTATGATGAAATAATGCTGAATTTATGTGGAAATGATTGTTGTAGAAAAGCTTTAGATGTCTGTCACTGAGATAGATGATGACTGGAGGCAGTTTGAAGCAGAAGATAATCCATGAACGCGGCTAATGACGCATGTGCAGTGAAGGCAGGGGGACCAATTTTTAGGGGGGACCATTCAGACAGCGACACCAGATCCGGATTGGTGGGCATCAGAAATACCTGATTGCTCTTATTATTATTATTATTATTATTATTATTATGTACATGTCACGAAGCTCTTCAGCATCTTGTCATGTCATTTCCAGTTTGTGGCTTTTCCCCCACTGGACAGATTTTTTTATTATTTTTTTTATGCCATTTCCGATTTGCACCTTAATCGACCGTTGAGTGAGCTTTGCGCCACTGTGTGGTGCTCATTATTGTCATTATTATTATTAATAATATTAATGGGCTTTCCCAGGAATCAAACAACTAAACAATAAAATCAAATAAGAATAGAAAAACAAGTACACTACGTTTAACGATTCACAAGAATCTTAAATTAAAGAGCTGATTATAACAAAATGGGCTCAAAATGTTTGTAGTTTTTTCCAACACTGTGGTCCATGTCTGATGATCTCTTTTGTCCAAACTACATCAAATTTCCATTCCAGTAAGCTAATCATCACTCATTTATTTGTCCATCTTGCTTTGTTTTTATTATTATTATTTAACAGTCCTTATGGTACACACCATAAACAGAGGGCTTCCTGCATAAATGCAATGTTCACAAAAATCCCAAATTAAAGAGTTTAAAAATGGACTTACATTTTTTGTAGTGTTTCCAACACTGTGGGCTGGCAGTTGATGTAGATTTGACATTATCTTTTGTTCAAAAACATCCAATATGTTGTCTAACACTCCTTTATTTGTCCATCCTGCTGATTTTTGGATGTCCTTATGTGCAGTAACAGCACAGGCTGTGGTGTGCACATGTGCTACACTGAGTTCCTGTCCATTGTTGAATTTGTTTTCAGGGAAATGCTGTTATAAAGTGAGTTCCAGAGACAGAAAAGGGTGCAACTTAATCTCTGGTGTGACACTTTTTCCGCCTCTTCAATTTTGACAGGTGAGACGTATATGCTGGAACACATGGTACAAAAACTTTTTTTTAAAGTTCAGCCAACTTATTTAAGTTTAAAATGCATTATGAAGTTGTTTTTCATTATATGAATCTAAATCAACAGAACATAATTGTTAACATAAAGAAAAAGAAATCAGGTTGTGATTGCGCCACTTTGAGATACATTTGCTAAATTACACCTGCACTGGTCAGTAGGTAGGGGGCAGTGTTTCAATGACATATTTACAATGTACAGTTACAGTGCCCCCTGTTTGCCAGTCATTGCTTCACAGTGAGTGGTACTGACGGCGTGATTGTAGATGTTTCACCCATCGCACTGCTCGCATTCTACAGGATGAAGGTTTCACGTGACAAATCCAGACATCAATTCGGCCTTTGATCTGTGTCTATCTGACTGAAGGAAGCTTCCAGAGGGAGGCTCAGTGGAACGGATAACACCTCACTCCACCACACCCTGACATGCCGTTTCATCTGCACACACATGTATGTCACATGCACTCACGAGCTGCTGCAGCATCGCGTCCATCATCCAACCGGAACAAACAGGAAGAACTCTGCTTCACACCAGCTCATTACAGCTCACCTTAAAGCTCCATTTGATTGCTTTTGTATTTATACACATTAAGAGCACGGAATATAGTTCATGCTGTTGGATATTTATTGTGTACAACTTTAATCTTTGGTCTGAATGGTGAGACAGTGGTCAGTGTATAAAATAGTGCATGAAATGATTTTTATCATTTCATGATCAGATTTGCAGGTTAATACTTACAAAGTTGTAAAAAACACAAAACAAAGACAAAGTTAATAAAAGACTATAGTCAGGAAGCAACAGGTGACACACTGCATTAAATGCCACTGATCCCTGCACGTGCACACAGCTGTCACATGGTGCACACATGCACCACCTGTGCACTGTAACCACAGACACAGGTTTATCAGCTGGTAATTATGAAAGATATGGTTTACCAAAAAGGAAAAAAAAAAAAAAAAATATATATATATATATATATATAGATAGATAGATAGATAGATCACTGATATTATTTATAAACGGAATCTGTTCAGTGGATTGACCAATTGATTTGTATCAGACCCCACCCCCCCCCCCCCCCCCCCCCCCCCCCGCTGCCCCAACAAAATTGTCTAGTTCCACCCCTGTTACAGAGGCTAAATTACAGAAATTGCCTCCTTGTCCAAATATTCATGTACCTGACTGGATGTCGGCAGGTTTAAGAAAAGGAAAGAAGAAGAGGAAATCTTAACAAATCCCTGCTGAACTGTCAGAACATCAAACTGAAGAATGCACCAGAGTGACTTCCAGCTGAAAGTCGCTGGGCGCGGATATCACCACATGCACATCACAACTTGTGGGAAACGCACATTTGTTCGCACACCGTGCAGCGTGCACTCCTGCTGGCATCCTCCATATTCAGACAAGCAAACACGTGCACACTTGCCTCAGTCTCCCGGCACTGCTTGCAGCTTGTCACTGCGGAGTCGGCGGCGTCCCGCAATATGGACAAGTCCAGATGGCGCTGTCACGCCTGTCACCGAACCGCATCTCCCCAGAATACACCTGTGACAGCTGGAACATGTGCGCCCAGTCAGAGCAGCGCCGCTACAGATACTAATTATCACCAGCAGTCCAGCCGTCGCCGCTACGTACACGAGGCCCACGTCTCATCGTCACCTTACAAGGTTGCTGAGACCGGGCGACAAATCAACGGTGTCGTTAGCGTATGCCAGCTCGGAGAGAGGGGCCGGTAACCATGGAGACACACCACTGTGCGCGCCAAGGCTCAGCCTGGTAATTGTAGTTTTGACAAACTTTTGTTAGGATTTTTTTCTCCTTTTGTACACTGAAATATATATAACAGAGTGGGAGTCATTTCCTGTGCGAAATGCCAGAGGGAAATGTATCTTTTAGTTTCATTATTATAGATGAGCAACAGTCAGAGCCCTCCCCAACGCAGCGGTGCTCAGCCAGGGACTCGTGAGTATCCCCACACCCGCCTCACTCCAGAGAAATTTAAGGTCCAACCCCTATCACGGAGAGTGGTTCCAGAGCCGAGGCTGTGTGTGGAGTTGTGGCCCACCAGATCTAACAGGTAGCACTCCACCTCCCACTCCTCCTTCCCCCACAGCGAGGTGGCATTCCACACCCCCAGAGCTCATCTCTGCCACTCGCATCTGGTCTGTCGAGGCCCTCGACTTCACTGCCAGCCAGGGGACAGCCCACCCAGCCCCAGTGTTTACCCCCATGGGTGGTGAGCCCACAGAGTGGAGATGGAAAGTCCATGCTGACAGGTGCCCCAGGCTTCCTCGTTTTTTCAGTAGCATTATTGTGAACCATTTTTAGTCGGCCTCTCGTCTGAGACCAATTTGCTATGAAAGACCAGGAGCATGAGGACTCCAGCCAACACAGCGCTCAGGTTCATAGGTGCACACAAACTTCTCCACCACCGTCACCTTAGAGACAAAGTGAGAAGTTTGGTCATCCGTGGGGAGCTCGGAGTAGAGTCGCTTCTCCTTCGCATTGAAAGAAGTCAGCTGAGGTGGTTCGGGCATCTGGTAAGGATGTCCCCTGGGCACCTCCCTACCTAGGGAGGTGTTCCAGGCACGTCCATCTGGAAGGAAGACCCAGGACTAGGTGGAGAGATTATATCTCCACACTGGCCTGGGAACGCCTCGGGATCCCCCAGTCAGAGGTGGTCAATGTGTCCCAGGAAAGGGAAGTCTGGGGTCCCCTGATGGAGCTGCTGCCCCCGCGACCTGAACCCAGATAAGCAGTTGAAGATGAGTGAGTGAGTTTTATTCTTGCAGTTTGTCCACTTGCTTTCACAAGGAAAAAAGTCAACAAGGAAATGGAAAAGTAAAAAAAAAATAAAATCCAGTTATTTAAAAAAAAGAAAATACTACCATAACTATAAAACTTACATCCTCTGACAGCATCATTTCTTTTCATTGATGCATCACAGAATGTCGCTTTTTTTACTACAAATTAAAAAATACAAAAAACAAAATAAAACAGACATGATCCAAAATGAACACCTCAAGCACAAAATCCCTTAAACTAGTAAAATCCTTAAGTCCAGATATTAAACTGTTCCTGTCCAGAAACCAGGACATCATTTACTTTGATTTCCAAATTTATATCTTATGAGTTTTTAAACTGTCCACACATGTTGGCGTAAAAAAAAAGAAAAAAAAAATCATTAAATAATAAATTAAAAACTAAACTTTTGTTCCGACAAAACAGAATCGGCCTGAGTTGTTACTGTTTTTCACGATTGTTTACACACTAAATTAAAGGTAACACTTTACTTGAAGGTACCGTCATAATAGTGACATGATATCTTCATAACTGTTACATGACACAGTCATGAAGGTGTCATGAACTTATGTCAATGTCATAAACATTCATGGCTGCTGTCATTAAGTGTCATTCAGTTTTTGTAATGACAAGTTGACAACTCAACATACAACGAAGACCAAAAAGGCCAAAGACAACTTCTGGTCAAGTCACTTTGATTAAAGTAAGTTGTGTAATCAAGACAACCCAAAAAATGTCAAGTTGTCATTATAAAAACCGAATGACACTTAATGACAGCAGTCATAAATATTTATGACATTGATATAAAGTTTATGACACCTTCATGACTGTGTCATGTAACAGTTATGACAGTGTTATTATGATGATATCTTCAAACGAAGTGTTACCAAATTAAAACTTTCCCACAATTAGCAAAACCTTCCACTCATGGAGCAAAGCATCGGCCCAGATTTTCAGAACTGTGAGCACGTTATCAACTTTGCAGGTTTGCAAAACACTACACACACTTGTATACATCACTCACTCATCTTCAACCTCTTATCCGGGATTGGGGCATGGCCTGGAGACACCTAGCATGATGCAAAACAAAGGCTTTCAAACGAACAGCCATGAACCAACAGGTTAAACACAGTCATGTGTGCGCTCGCACACACACACACACACACACAGGTGCCTAATTGTAGACACACCAATCAAATTTAAGCACTATAAAACGCCAACAGGTAAGTCTTGAATGGACAGTGTCAGAGGAGGAGGGGGAGTTTGGATGAGACAGAGAATCTGAGAGTCAGAGAACAAGGTGGAGGAAGAGGTTGAGGGTGCAGAAGACCTCGAGGAGGGGTAGGACGTGCACAAAGAAGAAGACAACCACACCTGTCCAATGAAATACGAGTTACACGTGTGGACCATGTACTAAACCACAGACTAACACTGAGGGAGGATGGACTAAGAGTTAAGCCTGACCTCAGCAGGTACACTGTGACATCAAGAGTTCAGACATTTCATCAAGAGCACAGGTGAGAAATGTGTCTGCTGTCAAGAGAACATCCATAGCTTACTGCACGTACTACAACCCCAATTCCAATGAAGTTGGGACGTTGTGTAAAATGTAAATGAAAAACAGAATATAATGATTTGCAAATCCTCTTCAACCTATATTCAATTGAATACACCACAAAGACAAGATATTTAATGTTCAAACTGATAAACTCTATTGTTTTTGTGCAAATATTTGCTCATTTTGAAATGGATGCCTGCAACACGTTTCAAAAAGCTGGGACAGTGGTATGTTTACCACTGTGTTACATCACCTTTCCTTCTAACGACACGCAGTAAGTGTTTGGGAACTGAGGACACTAATTGTTGAAGCTTTGTAGGTGGAATTCTTTCCCATTCTTGCTTGATGTACGACTTCAGTTGTTCAACAGTCCGGGGTCTTGTTGCCGTATTTTGTACTTCATAATGCGCCACACATTTTCAATGGGTGACAGGTCTGGACTGCAGGCAGGCCAGTCTAGTACCCGCACTCTTTTACTATGAAGCCACGCTGTTGTAACATGCAGAATGTAGCTTGGCATTGTCTTGCTGAAATAAGCAGGGACGTACCTGAAAAAGACGTGGCTTGGATGGCGGCATGTGCTGCTCCAAAACCTGGATGTACCTTTCAGCATTGATGGTGCCATCACAGATGTGTAAGTTGCCCATGCCATGGGCACTAACACACCCACATTGTTGTATGGCTGGGGGGCCTGGCTGCCTTTTTGTTTCTGTCTTTTGTTTTTCCTTCCAGGTGGCTTGCATTTGGGACTGAGTGGCTGTGTGCTGAGGTTATCAGGACCTCACCCTGATCACCTGCGGCTCGGTCAGGACTCACAGCTGTGGTGCATCTATATGGATTGGAACATGGTGGCATCTAAGACTGGAGTATACAGTGTGTATTTGCCAGAGACTCGACCTTGTGACCAGATGGGTGAGATCGTCGTCTCGGGAGCCATCTCATCATCAGTGGATGCAGAGAACGTCCAGGGTTTGATGCACGGTCTGTGAAGAGGAGGGGGTGAGGTCTCACGCTCGTCAGCACACTTCCTGAGGTACGTTAGATTTTGTGACTAACATTTATACAGTCAGTAAATGTGGTGTCCCTCACACCTTTTTATATTGAGCTGTATGTTAGTCATGTATCGGCTTCCACTGCAGTGGAGTTTTGTGAACTGGATGTTCCCTGCCTGCAGGTTGGGAAGCTGATTAGTAATCAAGCCAGGAAGTGTTTGCTGTTTGTGTACACCTTTAAGTGTTCTCTCTGTGTGTAGAGTGTGGACTCACATAATGGTTCCTTCTTTCACAGACTCGGTTTGGTGCGCTCCCAGCAGCGCTAACGGTCCGGAGCCAGAAGCTGTTCGGACCCAAGGACCCCGCCGACACCCCCCAGGTGGCCGCAACAAACCGAGTCTGTGAAAGAAGGAACCATTATGTGAGTCCACACTCTACACACCGAGAGAACACTTAAAGGTGTACACAAACAGCAAACACTTCCTGGCTTGATTACTAATCAGCTTCCCAACCTGCAGGCATGGAACATCCAGTTCACAAAACTCCACTGCAGTGGAAGCCGATACATGACTAACATACAGCTCAATATAAAAGGTGTGAGGGACACCACATTTACTGACTGTATAAATGTTAGTCACAAATCTAACGTACCTCAGGAAGTGTGCTGACGAGCGTGAGACCTCACCCCCTCCTCTTTCACAGACCGTGCATCAAACCCTGGACGTTCTCTGCATCCACTGATGATGAGATGGCTCCCGAGACGATGATCTCACCCATCTGGTCACAAGGTCGAGTCTCTGGCAAATACACACTGTATACTCCAGTCTTAAATGCCACCATGTTCCAATCCATATAGATGCACCACAGCTGTGAGTCCTGACGAGCCGCAGGTGATCAGGGTGAGGTCCTGATAACCTCAGCAACACAGCCACTCAGTCCCAAATGCAAGCCACCTGGAAGGAAAAACAAAAGACAGAAACAAAAAGGCAGCCAGGCCCCCCAGCCATACAACACACATACCATCACAGATGCTGGCTTTTGAACTTTGCGCTGGTAACAATCTGGATGGTCTTTTTCCTCTTTTGTCTGGAGGACACGATGTCCATGATTTCCAAAAATAATTTGAAACACGGACTCATCAGACCACAGCACACTTTTCCACTTTGTGTCTGTCCATTTCAATTGAGCTCGGGCCCAGAGAAGGCGGCGGCATTTCTGGATGTTGTTGATGTATGGCTTTCACTTTGCATGATAGACTTTTAACTTGCACTTGTAGATGTAGTGATGAACTGTGTTAACTGACAATGGTTTTCTGAAGTGTTCCTGAGTCCACGTGGTAAGATCCTTTACACAATGATGTTGGTTTTTAATGCAATGCCACCTGAGGGATCGAAGGTCACGGGCATTCAGTGTTGGTTTTCGACCTTGCTGCTTATGTGTCGAAAGTTCTCCAGATTCTCTGCATCTTCTGTTTATTTTATGGACTGCAGATAATGGAATCCCTAAATTCCTTGCAATTGAACATTGAGAAACATTGTTCTTAAACTGTTGGACTAGTTATTTCCACGCAGTTGTACACAAAGTGGTTAACCTCGCCCCATCTTTGCTTGTGAACGACTGAGCCTTTTGGGGATGCTCCTTTTTATACCCAATCATGACACTCACAATCCTCACTCACTGTCCTCAGTTCCCAAATGCTTATTGAGTGTTGTTAGAGGGAAAGGTGATGTAACACAGTGGTAAACATACCACTGTCCCAGCTTTTTTAAACATGTTGCAGGTATCCATTTCAAAATGAGCAAATATTTGCACAAACACAATAAAGTTTATCAGTTTGAACATTAAATATCTTGTCTTTGTGATGTATTCAGTTGAATATAGGTTGAAGAGGATTTGCAAATCATTGTATTCTGTTTTTATTTACATTTCATACAACATCCTAACTTCATTGGAATTGGGGTTGTACAGCAACAGTTTTGGTATGTATTCCTGTATCATTTTACAGTAAGTTTTATGTGTTTTGTTTGGCCTACATACTGTAGGATTGAATGTTGAGAACCCCAAAGAGGGAGGGGCCCATATTCACACAGGAGCAAGACAGCAAGATCATGAACCTTGTTTTGGCCAATAATGCAATCAGATGTAGAGAAATTCAAACCCATACTGTCATCAGTTTTAAATAATGTCCAATGGGTCTCTCTGTCCTCAAGAGGTCGTATCCTTAAAAAAAAAAAAAAAAATCAAGTTCTGATGAAACGACTGTACAGAGTGCAGTTTGAAAGAAACTCAGACAGGGTGAAGGTCCTGTGGTGTGAATATGTGGAGGTAAGTTTTGTTCACTGACTGTAGCATTGTGTACTGTTCACATAACCTTTTTACTGGAATTCTACTGTATATCAGACCTTCAGTGTATTGATCTACACAATGTGATCTGTTGCTGTATTTCAGAGAGTTTTGCAGATGGATGTGGTTGAAGTCCCACATGGGTTTATACACACTGATGAATCTGAATTTAACCTGATAACAGGGAGAAGAAGGAGAAGAAACATCACTGACCACCGGGCTGCTGTCAAAGTACCAGTGCGTGTTGTGAAAGTGTAGGAACACGGACCCACAACAGGGGGCGCAATGAATGGACAATGGAGGAAGTAAAAAACAAGATTTACTACTGAAACAAGCACGAGTAGTATAACAAACACAATGTTTAGGGTCGAATCCGCTGGTGTCGTGTGGGCAGGCTCGAAGATAGGAGACGTCCGTCTCAGTCGAACCGGAACCACCCAGATCTCCACTGCCACCGAACCCCGGAAATACTGGAACCGCCAAGTCCCGAATTCCCAGGTGGCCACTGCCTCCGCTCGTCGGATCCGGTACTGCTGGCAGGAGAGAGCAAGAACACACAGGAGTGGATGAACGCACCCAGTACAGAGAGGGGAGAAGCCGCCTCCACCTCTTGGCAAAGTTCAGCAGGAAGGTGAGTACTTATCCAAAGAAGGAGGGTCTCAGTAGTCACCAGTCCTGAAAGGTTTAACAAGTTTATCAATCACAGAATATGCTGCAGAGAATGTTACCTTGGTCTTAGGCGATATCTCGGCACTGAGGTGGAGACGCCGTCCTCCTGATATACCTCGGTGCTGAGTAGAAACAGCTGTGTTTGGTGATGGGTGACAGCTGTCACCCAGATTACTCCCATGATGCGGTAGCGCCCTCTGGTGCCTGGAGCCCGCACTCCAGGCAGGGCGCCCTCTGGTGGTGGTGGGCCAGCAGTACCTCCTCTTCAGCGGCCCACACAACAGTGCGGGGGGGACATTACCCTTTGTGCTGACATTACACAGAATGAGCTCCTCCACCCCCCCATGCCAACCTGGGTCCTTACAACACTGACCTCACTGTTACATTTATAGTCAGATTACACAATAATATCACAGGAGCAATCCAACGGGACCAGATGCATCATCCTGCTCTCGTCCAGAACTCGTGTCATCAAGCTCCAGATGTGCCTCATTCAAGCGCAGCATCAATACAAGTCGTTACTCCAGGAGATTCTTCCCATGTCACCTCTCAAATAAAAACACAGCCTGTGATGTTGATGAGGCCCTGTGGTCAGACCCAGCCAGACAGAGCCCCCAGTGCAATGGGACGTTCAGTAATACTGTATGAAAACTGGAAAATGTTTTGTTATGAATGTTTTGTTAAAAATGTTCAGAAATGAGTGACTTGAGTATTTGAAAAGAAATAAATATTTTCATTCGTCTGCACAGTGTGCTGCTCACACTTTAAACGATTCAAACAATTAGACCACATGATGGACGTCTTTATGTTATGGCAAGAAAATAGGGTTTTTATAAGATATTGTAAAGTTTTGACTGAAGTTTTGAGGTGTTGTGCTAATTGTGTGTCATGGTTTGAAACACCAAGCCCTGATTTTAAAATTGTGCTCAACTGATAAAAACTGTAATGAGCAGAGTTACGGCGGTGAAACATCATTAAAAGTTGTTAGTAGAACAAGCGTGTTAGTAGAAAAAAAAATTTACAGCTGGTGTTGCTGGAAGACTTGATTTTTGTGTGGGCACATCCCCTCAATGAAAAGACCAAAAACAACATCAACCCACACACATCCAAATGTCTGGGACACCATACTGAATCTGACAAAATTCTGTATTCCTAGAGTATAAGTAACTTTTTATTATTAGTTTGGGACATCCTGTAGCTTGCTCTCCAGTGTTACTTATATCATATTAGCACTGCTGCCTCACAGCAAGAAGGTCATTGGTTCAAGTCCCACCCTTGCCCTTTCTGTGTGGAGTTTGCATGTTCTACCTGTGTTTGTGTGGGTTTCCTCCGGGTGATCTGGCTTCCTTCCACTTTTAACAACATGCAGGTTAGATGAATTGGAAACTTTAGACTTGTCCAGGTCTCTCTTGAAAAAGAGATCTCAATCTCAATGGGACTAACCTGGGTATCAGGAAAAATCATGTCCCCATTATGAATAATAAACTATATACATCACTTACTTTGTGAGGGAGCGTCAGCTTTGGCTATTTGTCTATATTGTATGTTTCTCTTTGCACGATCCCGCATGCATGTGATTGAGCGCCGAGGACCCCAGTAGCTGGAGAAGACAGAGGACACATCCACCTTTCACTTGGATGGTTATTTTAGTGATGTGGGAATGGACCGGTTGTCTGCTTGAGTGGTTGCCATCCAAACCATTCAATCAATCAGCATTTCTGTAGCCCTTTACAGCATCCAGACAATGTCCAAAGTGTATTACAGCAAAATCAAAGATCAAGAATTCATAAAAAATAAAATAAACATATGGCAAAAAAAAAAAAAAACGGCACGTAAAAACAAAACGTCACAGCGCCACCAGGTGTTAAAAGCCAGTTTAAATAAATCAGTCTTGAACTTTGATTTACAAAGTGTTGGGTCAGAATGGTCCATAAATCAGGACCATAACTTGTTCCACAGTCTGGGTTCAGCTACCACAAAAACACCATTACCCAAAAGTTTGTATTTTGACTTCAGGACATCTAAGTTGACCGGACACCCATAATGTCTTAGTGTAAGTGCAGAGAGTTAACATTTCAGACAAACAGAAAGGTGCAAGGCCACTAATAACATTAAAAACTAGAAGCACTCAGAGAGTGCAACCTCCACCAAGGCCATGGGGTCACTGACGCCATAACATCTACACGCCATGGAATCATTGAACCTAAAAAAGTCTAACAATGATGTTTGCTCAGTAGTAAAAAAAAGTTTCATCTGCTGTGACTGGATAGCATGTATCCTTAGTGCTTGGCATCACAGTTTATTGCAACTTGCACCTTTCCCAGAAGCTACTGTCATCTGAGCACTGATATTGACATTGCATGTGCTTACAGACAAAAACAAGAGAAAAAAATTCAATTTATTATTCAACTAAACTGCAAATATATGAATTTTTTTTAACATTTATGAAACACTTCTCTAAACAAGGCCATAGGGTCACTGACCCTAAAGAGATTCCCTCCTTGGCACAGTGATCTATTTATTTTTGTTTCTTTCTCTAAAATTGTATATAATAATCATTAGATTAATATATAAACAAAAATAAATTTAAGAAATATTACAGTTTGAAAACAAATGCACCCGAACGTGATGACAGCTGCAACTGCTTAATGCTAACTTTTAACATTGAAAATGCCATAGACATGCTAACGCATTAGCATCGGGATCCGGATCGTGATCCGGATCACCACTAAAATTTAATCACTTGTTCCTCTAGTCATTTCCAACCACTCCACAAAATTTCATCAAAATCCATTCAAAACCTTTTGCGTTATCCTGCTGAGAAACAGACAGACAAATTAGGGTCACTGACCCTAAAGAGATTCCCTCCTTGGCACAGTGATCTATTTCTTTTTGTCTCTTTCTCTAAAATTGTATATAATAATCATTAGATTATTAATATATAAAATAAAATAAATTTAAGAAATATTACAATTTGAAGACAAATGCACCCGAACGTGATGACAGCTGCAACTGCTTAATGCTAACTTTTAACATTGAAAATGCCATAGACATGCTAATGCGTTAGCATCGGGATCTGGATCGTGATCCATATCACCACTAAAATTTTATCTAGATTATTAATATATAAACAAAAAAAAAAACATAACCTTGGCGGAGGTAATAAATGTAAGAAATATTACAATTTGAAAACAAATGCACCCGAACGTGATGACAGCTGCCACTGCTTAATGCTAACTTTTAACATTGAAAATGCCGTAGACATGCTAACGCGTTAGCATCGGGATCCGGATCGTGATCCAGATCACCAGTAAAATTTAATCACTTGTTCCTCTTGTCATTTCCAACCACTCCACAAAATTTCATCAAAATCTGTTCAAAACGTTTTGAGTTATCCTGCTGACAAACAGACAAACAAAACGACAAACGACAAACAAATGCGACCGAAAACATAACCTCCTTGGCGGAGGTAACAAACATTAAAACCTTAAGATCAATTTTAAAATAAACTGGAAGCCAGTGGAGTGAGTAAAGTAAGGGAGTAATATGCTCACTCACTTCTGGAAGTGTTCCTTAAAAAGACATGCAGCAGCATGTTGCACAAATTTGAGGCATCCAAGAGAAGACTGGTTAACACCAGCATGAAGTGGATTAGAGGAATCAATTCTGGAGCTGATGAAAGCATGAATGGCTGTCTGAAGATCACATCTACTGAGAAAGAACAACAAACATCACCTCAGACCAAGATTTTATGTCATATTTTGGGATAAAATCTGCCAAAAACTCAGAAAATTCCTGAATTAAATCTTTATTAAATTTTGGTGGATGATAAACAACAGCACAGAGCACAGGACACGCAAACTCCATCACAGACAGCTGCAGTTCAAAAGTGGAGTAATCATTTGGAGATAAAAATCGGCATTTAAGTTCTCCATGAATACAGCGACCAGACCACCATCTCGTCGTGATGCTCGCGGGGAGCTGCAGAATGAAAATCGGGGGGGGGGGGGGCTGTGGTTTCAGCCAGGTCTCCGTTAACAGGAGAAAGTCCAGAGCATGAGTGGAGAAAATGGCATTCAAAATGTAATTCTTACTTCTAAGTGATCTGGTGTTGATGTGTGCCCCTCAGATTGATGCCCGTCAGTCTGTTGGGAGACACAGCTGAGTGGGCAGAGGTTCTCCTGCATGCAGCCCTGTCTGCAGAAAGAGTTGCATAGTACTAGTATTATTTATTTATTTATTTTTATATCTGTGACAATATTAACATTAATATTATAACCCGCATGTCTTTGGATATGGGAGGAAACCAGAGCACCCGGAGGAAACCCACACAAACACGGGGAGAACATGCAAACTCCACACAGAAAGGTCACAGGCGGGAATTGAACCCATGACCTTCTCGCTGTGAGGCAACAGTGCTAACCACTAAGCCACCGTGCTGCCCCCCTCTGAATTCAGCTTGCCAAAATCCATAATAGTCATAAAGAATGTGATTCTTTAAACATTCACCATAGATTACTTTCCACATAGCGCTTTGAGCGGCTGATGCAGATGGAAAAGCGCTACATAAATGCAGTCCATTTACTATTTACATAACAATGGTTTAAAAAAAAAAAGATTCTTGCATGGACTTTGAGAGCTGATTTAGGGTAATTTTGTGGTGCTGAATCTGAATCTGATCTCAGATTTCCTCTATGACATCACATCTTTTTGCAATCTGCATGTTCCTTATTGATGAATGACACAAAAGTTGCTCATTCATTCATGGGTTTGACGTCACTAATTGCACAAAAGCACCTTCAAAAGCGCAGTTTTTAAACCAGGTTCACTAAATCCATACAAGAGCCGTAATGTCGTTTATGGTGTGTGAAACTGCAACTTTTGCTTCAATGCGTGATACGAGAAATATATTTTCATATCTCAAAAAACATGACTGGCAAAAACTAACACCAGATTCGGATTCAGCGAATGCAACTCCATGCAAGAAAAATCGTGTTGACCAGTGTTATTCATGTGAATAATTATGTGATTATATATTGTGATATGTTTTGTATAGAGGAGTGAGTGTGTCGTTACAACCCCAATCTATCTATCACACTGTCTTGAAAAAGTATTCACCCCCTCGGGATGCTACACATTTTAATTTGTTTTTGCCATTTCAAATAACTTCAAAAACTTCATTTCAAAAACTATTTCAGGCTTCTTGATAAAAAAAATATTTCTTAAATTACCCTCCTTAAATGCAAACTGAAAGCAAATATCTACAACTTGATAAAAATTAAATACAAATTTCAAAGCCAATATGATGGGTAATGGTCCCTCTTTGGTATATAACACACGTAAATCTTCACTTTTACAATTAGTTTTCTTCAGACAAGTCAGGGGATGGATACATGTACATTTCTATGTCACTGAATATGTCTTGGTCTTTTTTACATCAACCATGTAGAAATACAAACAGTATGACACTGTGGTAAATCTGTGTGGAGTAGACAGTTCTCAAAAACTGAGCGACTATGCAAGAAGGAGAAGACTGAGGAAAGCCACCAAGACAGATCAAATCTAGGCTTGCATCTCAGATGTAGCTGAACTTTCCGCCTGTAAACCACTTCATCATGAAGCTGTATAAGTGGTGATGCACAACACAAAACTTGCACGAACCACAATTTCTCCAATCACAGCCACAGAAGCCTGTAACTTCTTCTGGGTTGTCTGGGTGTCTTTCCTCACTCATCTCCTTCTTGCATAGTCTCTAAAATGAAATGCTTATGTCACATTGCTGGAGGTTTTCATTTGCGGTTTTTGAGAAATCATGATAAAAAAAAAATCACATCTTTATTTTGTGCATAAAACCAAAAAAGTTGATACAGATATAGAATCTTAAAACCTTATTTATGAGTGCGTTCAGATAATAAAGTCAAACTCCTTTAATGACACGCGGTCGATTTGTATAGATGCTAATGTCGTTGTTGTAATAAAATCTTAGTTTTGATGAAGAGCCGATGTTTTGGCTTCATTGTTGCTGTTGGTTCATTAATCTGTTTTGTGTTACAACGGCGCTAACGGCTCCACCTGTGCAGTCATCTAAGGTTCAAGCGGGTGTCTCCTCTTGATTCATATCGGGCATAATTGCAGGTAAATACATCCTTCTCCTGCTTCCTGAGGCTGCGGCTCTGCTTTCATTTGCCTGTAAAGCTGAATTATTATTCGTTTACCACATACAAAGTGTGCATTGATCACCGCCACCCGCTCACAAACAGCTCGCCTCAGCACAAAGGAAGCTTCCGCCACTGACGGCGGCGTGCTGAATGAGCCGGAGAGCCGAGCACATCACGTCCCGCCTGGTTCTGTTTCAGTGACACCCTCCCTCGTCATTAACCTCGCTCTGCATTAATAGGAGCGTAATTAGTCCCTCGTGCTCAATCCATAATGTTGAGTCAAGAAAGTGATGCTAATTTAGATCTAATTAGGCTTTTTGCAACGCCATTACGCTGCTGTGATACGCTGAGGAGCCAGCGACAGGCCGGACGTTAGCAGGCGAAGTGCTGCAGGACGACTGCTCATTAACGATGTGGGGACTGAAGCACAAAGACAACGATGGTACAACCTGATGACTGAAGACAAAGTGAAAGTTAGCACTTCTGTTGAAGAGTCTCGAAGGAGAAAGTGTGTCATTAGGTGATGTGGCTAACATTTGATTCATGTATTCCTCAACTTTTACCTGATCCTCTGAAGGACAAGGTGGCTGGACATTTCTGTTTTCATGGACGAGTCCAGTTATGATCACAAAAGTTTCACAATTTTTAGGAAAATGGATTTCAGGAGGGGGCAACGCAGAGCACAGGGCATGACACAGAGGGCAATGCAGAGGGCAGAGGGCAACGCAGAGCTCAAGGGTGACTTAGAGCATAGAGGGCGACACAGAATGCAGAGGTTGACACAGAGTGCAAACATGATGTAGAGCGTGGCACAGAGCGTGGAAGGCAATGCATAACGGGGAGGGCAACGCAAAGCGTTGAGGGTGATGCAGAGTGCAAAGAGGAAAGCAGAGCAAATAGGGCAACACAGAGCAAGGAGGGCAACGCAGAGCAAGGAGGGCAACGCAGAACAAGGAGGGCAACACAGAGCCAGGAGGGCAACGCAGAACAAGGAGGGCAACGCAGAGCAAGGAGGGCAACGCAGAACAAGGAGGGCAACGCAGAACAAGGAGGGCAACGCAGAACAAGGAGGGCAACGCAGAGCCAGGAGGGCAACGCAGAGCAAGGAGGGCAATGCAGAGAGCAAAGAGTGATGCAGAGTACGGAAGGCGATGCAGAGCACCACCAGCAATACAGACCACAAAGGGCAACATACACAAAGGGTGACACAGAGCGCAGAGGGCAATGTGGAGAACAAAGGGAGACATAAGGTGCAAAGGATGAACCAGAGTGCAAAGGGCAAAGCATAGCGTGACCATGCTGTGTAAAGTCTCCTTGACAGACAGACGATCTCGTCTGTCTGCTCTGTTATCACTTTATCCGTATTTGTGTCCATTTCCTGAAAGTGTACGGATAAGATAAAGTTAAAAAAGTACCACCGGAAATTGTTTGCAGGTCAAAAACAAGTCGAGGAAAAAGGACACGACAAACACAATCAACATTGTCCGAAAATTTTGATGAGAGAATTATATAAAAAATGTGAATTATGTAAGTGCCTCACAGACAACCTCCACAGCGCCACCTACACTTTTGTCTCTTTCACACTACACATATAAAACTTATGACTTCCTTGAAATGCGGCCCAGGTTTGAAGAAACGTTTGGGCTTAATGTTTTGAGCAACATCTGTGCAAACATAAAGGACCTGTTGACATATGTCAGCAGTGATGATCACATTATTTGAAAAAACATGAATAAATTTACATACACAAATAGAGCATAAATGAGCCTTTACTGTGATGTCATCGGATGGTGGCTCTGGGTTCAAATCCTGCTGTTTGAATGTTCATGCTCACAGATTAAAGATGAAACCATACAGGAAAAGACCAACATTCAGTTGTTGCTGACAAAATTTACTATTCTTCAATTTTACTGAAAATGGGGGAAAAATAAAAATCTGATGAAGAATTTTTCCGGTGTCTGAGTTGCCAACCAACGAGGCAGGTGTAAATATATTTTTTTTTGGAAAGAAAGAATGAATGATCGACATTTCCACAAGATCAGAATGTGTCCAAATAACATAAATTTCTTATTTCTGTCACGTGTAAATATAAGAAAATTGATAGTTATTAAGACACATTCTGATTGCGTGCTTCTGATTTTTTTTTTTTTTGCTTTTTTCCTTTCCTAGTTTTGGAGGTTTCCAGCTTATATAACAAAAAAGCATGCATTCATTAAAAACAACAAAAACAATGTAAATCAAACTGGGCTCATGTGTTTTTCTTGTTGAGTTTCCAACACTGTGGGCCAGCAAACCATCTCCATGCAATAATTATTTCTGCTTAAACCATATCAAATAACATCCAATAGGTGTATGTATAGTTGTCCATCTTTGCCTTTTTTGGAATTTAAGATTCCATATTTTAAAGGAGCACATGCTGTGGTGTGCACATGGCTTCCTGCGTAAATCCATTGTTCACTCCTACATGTTGCTGTATGCCAGAAATCCGTCTCCATCTGACAATTTCTTCTGTTCAAACTATATCAAAAAACATCCATTATGTTATCCAACACGTTTCTTTGTCCATCTTGGTTATTTTTCAAATATAAACATCCTCATCTTAAGAAACGGCACATGCTGTGGTGTGCACATGTGCGCTACACTGAGTTACTGTCTGTTAAACTTGCACTCAGGGAAATGCTAACTGAGTCCATCTTACAGAAAAAAGGTGCGAGTTATCCAATTGTGTGGCTTACACCCCTCCCCCCTCACATAATACATAATTTGTTAGGTGTGACTCATACTCCATAAAATACTGTCCTACTGTTTAGGGGAAAGCATAAAGTACAGCATTTTACAATCAAGAATATTTGTATGTGACTTATCATTGGTACACCTGGCACCAGCAGCAGACATTAACCCTAAAAATGGTGCTTGATCTTTTGCCTCATAAAGCCGCAACTTTGAAGTAAAGGACTTTTCTTTTGAATGTTCACCAAGCAGGTGTGGCTGCAGGGAAAAAAAAAAAAAAATTGCACGGACATGCGGATGGACACAAAACCTCACGAGTGTCACATCAATAGAGCGCAGGCTGTCCTGGGATGATGATTAAAGTCTAAACGATCCAGACAAATGCGGCATCACAATGACCAGCGGCATATCAAATGTTGGATCAAAGTGCTGTGACACGGCAGAACCGAGAGCAGATCCGCTTCGATTACTGTTACACGCTGCCGCTGCAGCATCTTTCAGTGTGAGTAAATGTGATTGAACCGGTTTTGTGCCTTTGAGAGGCCATTAGCGGGCTGATACTGATCAGGCAGGTTTACATCCCGCCCTTCTGGAGAGCGGCCGCTGCTTATCTAATGGCCCTCAGCAAGAACACAGAGCCATTAGCAAATTAGCAACCTCATCCTCATCAAGGCTGTTAGAGCAACATTTTATTTTTCTTAATGAGGCACAAGATGATGACCTAAAGGGCTCCAGCTGTCCACTCATCCACCTTTCTCTTCAGTTTACTAATGACCAGAGGACTGTGTCTGCTTGGTTCTCCATGAGCATGCACGCTGGCCATCTCTGGTTGTTTCCTTCCTGCACATCTGTAGGGTCTAAGCCAACATTCAGAGATGGTAGCATGGACATCTGTCGTTCTCCATGGCTACTACTCCAGGAATGAGGATGAAACATCGTGGGAAATCCTGAAAGTCAGGTCAAGGTTGTGGGACCCTCTGTTGGAGCTCCTGGGGTTTAAGGAAAATTACACCTATTTTAAGACTTATTTTGAGGCTTTAAAACAGTCAGGAATACATCTTCCAGATCGTCCTAAAAAAATCTGGAGTTCAGGAAAATCTGGCCAGTAATAAGCCAAGACTGGAATTAGTTTTCATCCCTTTAGCTGAGCAGAAGGTCAGGTAGTCCCACAGCGAGATGGCCATGGGGGGGGGGGGGGGTACGTTAGAGTCCCACCATATAAGGAATATGAAAGGGTGGTGCCTGTTTCCATTCCCTCCGCCACCTTCCCCAATTCTAGAGGGAGTCAAGTCCCCATTCCATATTGGGTTGACACAGTTTTCCAGTTATTGGCCTGAGCAATGGTCTTCTGCACCATAGTTGAACACTAACTTCTTGACCATGCTCCCCTCTAACTAGCCTAACCTAGCCTCGCATATTATCACTTACGAGAGGATAATGCACACGTTCCATGATGTCTGATATAAACATTAAGTGCCCTCATTATCTTGTGGTTCAAGATCATCATGGCTATAAATTCAGCCAATCAATTTCCTTGGACAGGCTTTCCCATCAACGCCTCCAAAAGCCGCTGAACTCCTCCATTAACCATCATTGTCTTCTGTGCAGATGTACAACAGCACAGAAATAAGCACCGGCTGAACCCGCGAGACCAATCAGGTACGTTGAGTCGTTCTGGATTGGCTAAACCCACCCGGGCATTCTAATTGGTGTGGGAAGTCCAATTAAACTGTTTTGAAATTATAATAAGACACCAAATGCTTCACAAAATAAACAAAGAGTCCACAGTTTGGCTGTAAATTAAGAGGTGGATTCCAATTGTTTGAGATTCGAGGAACTGTTAGTTTACCAGCGCCGGAGTGGAGCAGCACCATAAAGGTCTCATGGACAGTTAAGATGCAATTTTATTACAATCTCACAATTTTAAGGAAAAACACTGGAGATGGACACACTAAAAGCATTCTATGAACTGACTGCTGTTTTATTGCATGTTTAATTCGCTTTATTTCAGCGATTGTAAAGGCGGCCTCATTTTATTTGTTATCATAATTCTAATTAATTGGAGTCATGTTTCTCTGAAGCCCTGCGAGCCATGTTTAGGGTGTTAAAGAGTTAAAGCAGAGGAGCATTTGGAGAACACAGAACTCAGCCAAGATTCATTTTACTGTGAGCATTTTTTTTCTTACTTTTTAAACCATAGAGGTGAGTCTGACATACATAGGTCATGAGTCGCGTTGGTTCCGGTGCTTATCCCCAGATACATCAGGATAAAACAGATGAGCATCGTCTACTTCCCCTGAAAGGGACAAAAGTCCATTATAGATAACTTTTCCACCGAACATCTAGGATGGACAGAAAGCATGCAGATTGGATGTCCAGTCCAAGAACACAGACAGGAAGTGTGACCAGATCAAGGCCTTATTCCAATGATCTGCCAGCTCTGCAACCACATATGGGACAAACCCTGCAGGACATCACCCATAGGTCTTCTATACGGACCTAGAAGATCTATCATGAAGCCCAAAAATGGCTGTTTTAGGCTGTGCTTTTTGCTGTCTTCTTATTCCTCCTACGTCACAACCAACCTATAAATAGCTAATGAAGTGGAGCATGGGGGAGACGTGCTCCCCACCCATGCTGCCTGCCTTTGTCCTTGGACAAGACAATAAATTTACATTGTCCAAGTTCCCCCAGCTGGGTACCGGCCTTGATTGGGGAAGTAATCTGCATCAGACTGGCATCCAGTCGAGCAGGAGGGGTTGTGGACTGCGCTCACATTCGCTTGATGGTATGAAGTCCGGAGATGAGCACCAACACCAATGGGCCTCAGGGATGATACAGGACTTCTTTGTTCTGGCTTAAAATATCTTCATCTAACAGGTTAGAACCCCCCCCCCCCCGGTACAGTTGTTATGGAGGGCGGAACAAGCCATAGAGACCAAAACTGATTTTTGTACCGGGCTGTAAACATGTTTATTTCTGCTTTAAAGTTGGACATTTTAACATGGGCTTCTATGGGAATGTGCTCCCTTTTGGAGACAGCCTCAAGGAATTGCAGCTTTTTTCTTCTCCATGGTGGTTTCATTTTGACCTCTGATGCTTAACACTTGTCTACATTACCTCCCCACCCCAACTCTGCCTCCGCCGTGCCACTTTTTTTTTTCCATAAACAAGGTTTTTCCAAAGAAACTGGTAAAATGTTAAACATAAATCTCACAATGAAGACATTCAGAGTTCAAACTGTAAAGTTTGTTATTCATGCCATAAATCAGGTTTTTGTGCTGTGTGATTTTTGTTTCTGTGCTGCAAACAGACTTTGAAGACAGCATGTATGGGTACGTGTTTGGGGATGGATTAATTTAATTTGTGTGGCATCTTTTGGGCCCCCTGACGAACACTTTGGGAGCTAATTTGTGTCGCTCACTCCTCTGAGGAGAACAGAAGGCGCCGACACATCCAGCTCTTTTTGCTTTATTAAGCAGACATGCATTGTCTCTTTATTCATCAAACATGTCAGATTTGTTATTTGGGAACTTCCAAATAACTGTTTTGTGACACCGATGCAAGGGAACGCGAGCCAGATCCGCCCGCCAGTGGCGACCTGCCCAGAGTGAGAGCGCTGTATACCGCTTTTTTCCTTCTTGACTCGTCTCCAGGTTGTCTAGTCGGTGGTTTTATTTGTAATTAGGCAGATTTGTGCTGGTTCTCAGTCAAACTGGCAGAGCCGGCACACAAAAGTGTCAGATTTCCAATGCTGGGTATCAGAAATAAAATATGGAACAACTTGTTCATTCAGGATTGATGTTGTTGCCAAATTAGTGAAAGTGGACGACTGACAGACTTCAGTGATCACAGGTTGAAAGTAGCCAAGAGGGAACAAGACTGATTACTGCCAAAAACTGAAAAAACATTGAGTACATATATTGTAGGACCACTAATAAAGAGAGAAAAAAAAGGAGTTTAAAAAAAACTGTTGTCTTTAAAAATAAAAAGATCTATACTAAACCCCCTGACAGAACTTTACGACAACTCTTAACAGTGATGTTCTCGACAGCATCAGCAACATATTAATCTTTTGATATATTTCAGTGATGTTTAATTGAAATTCAGTTCCACTCTTAAATATATATTCAGTTTAATCTAATGATGTTTAACCCTCATGGAATGATAAAATCATATCTTGATTTTCCATTGCATAGCTGATTGCAGAAAGGGATCGTAGAGTCTGGGGTTGTGATGGTCCTTGGATCCAGACTGAGATCCAGGTTTTAAATGTCTTCCTGGATGCTGCCATCAGATTTATATCCACATGGTGAAAGTGTTGAATTTGTGGAGACATTCATGCATCTCAGCAGTGACATTTGTGTCTGTGGGTCCTCGGGCCTTTGAGATGAAGAGATGGCAGTGAAGATCTTGTTGATGTTGATTATATATTTGTAGGAAAACGAAGGGTAAATTCAATTTTTTTCAATTTATTTTCATTTATATAACGAGCGCCAAATCACAACAAAGCTGCCTCAAGTGCTTCACATGAGTAAGGTCTAACCTTACCAACCCCAAGAGCAAAAACACAGGCAACAGTGGTAAGACAAAAACTCCCTCTGGTGATTTGAGGAAGAAACCTCAAGCAGACCAGACTCTAAGGGGTGACCTTCTGCTTAGGCCATGCTAACAAAAAGGTTAACAATACAGAGCACAACAACAACTGACAAGAGTCCATGCAGGTGTCTAGTCCACCGTCAGGGGGGAGGGAGGTTTGGGTCATCGAGCCACTCGTTGGATCTGTTCCTGCAGCAGAGTCTGTCTCATGTCCGCCACAGAAAAGTCTTTAGGTTGCTGGAACCTTCTGTTCTACTACATGATTGTGAGACTTTGACTCTAACCAGTGATCTAAGGTGTCGTTTCAGGTCTTCTTGCAGGAATCTTGGGTGCCAGGGGTGCCCAAAACTCCTGCAATGACTGTGTGATGAGCTGTTCCTCAGTGAGACTCATTTGAGGAAAGTAATTTACATTGTGAAGGACCATCAGCTAAAACATCCTGGCCATGTGGCAGGTTTCTCTCAGGCGCCTCAGTGGCGATGACCCTATAACTGGAAAAGGCCAAGAAGATGCCCTTGTTGTTATGTGTCGGACGCAGCTTGGAGAACCGACCAGCGTTTGAAGGACCCAGTATGAAATAAGCAGAGCACGGTACAAAGGCTAACTGAATTTAATACATAACAGTGATACAAAATATAACAAAAGAAAGTGCGGTCTGGTGTGGTGCGCTCCCAGCAGCGCTAACGGTCCGGAGCCAGAAGCTGTTCGGACCCAAGGACCCCGCCGACACCCCCCAGGTGGCCGCAACAAACCGAGTCTGTGAAAGAAGGAACCATTATGTGAGTCCACACTCTACACACAGAGAGAACACTTAAAGGTGTACAAACAGCAAACACTTCCTGGCTTGATTACTAATCAGCTTCCCAACCTGCAGGCATGGAACATCCAGTTCACAAAACTCCACTGCAGTGGAAGCCGATACATGACTAACATACAGCTCAATATAAAAAGGTGTGAGGGACACCACATTTACTGACTGTATAAATGTTAGTCACAAAATCTAACGTACCTCAGGAAGTGTGCTGACGAGCGTGAGACCTCACCCCCTCCTCTTTCACAGACTGTGCATCAAACCCTGGACGTTCTCTGCATCCACTGATGATGAGATGGCTCCCGAGACGACGATCTCACCCGTCTGGTCACAAGGTCAAGTCTCTGGCAAATACACACTGTATACTCCAGTCTTAAATGCCACCATGTTCCAATCCATATAGATGCACCACAGCTGTGAGTCCTGACGAGCCGCAGGTGATCAGGGTGAGGTCCTGATAACCTCAGCAACACAGCCACTTAGTCCAAAATGCAAGCCACCTGGAAGGAAAAACAAAAGACAGAAACAAAAAGGCAGCCAGGCCCCCCAGCCATACAACAGTACCCCACCCTCACGGGAAGCCTCCCGGCGACCACACAAACCTGGCCCAGGAGAAACACCCCCCTCCAGGGACCATGGCTGGAAACCGCATCTGCATTCGTCTTCCAACAGAATGGTTGATGTCCTCTCCTCTGGCTGCATCCTTGCCTTTGTTTCAGTCAGTCACTTAGCACAGGTGTGGCCAGGAGTTCTTAAACCTGTGCGGTCAGCCTTTATCCAACCATGTGCGGTCATTAGTCATAAAACAAAAAAGAAACACAAACAACCAAACCACCCCCCCCCCCCCCCCTCCCCAGGGGACCGTCCTATCAAACCCCGGGATGAGGAGAAAAGAAAAACCCCAAACTTAAGCTTACAAATAAAAGCGCTAAAACACCCCCCCCCCCCCCCCCCAAACGACATGCAGGGACCAACACCCCCCAGAGGACTTCCCGCCAGCTCCAGGAGTAATAACCACAGCCGAGGTCCCTCTGGGATCCAACGTCACACACGGGGACTCCCAGCGCCTCCCAGAGGACCACTCGTCAACCCCAGGAGACGCCTCCCCTCACGACCAACGGACCCAGCCCCGGCCGTCTATGGCTAGATGGACCCACAGCCCTTTCCCCCCCAGAGGACACCACAGTCAAACCCTGAGGGCGGAAACTGGGGGGAAAACACCCCTCCCCCCCCCCAGGTGCAGAGGTTACCTGGGAAACGCCCAGCATAACCACAATGCACCACTCCAGCAACGCCGACACTACGGCTCACACGGCTGGAGCCAGAGGAGAAGAGAGGGAACAAAAAGAAAATACCCCAAACCCCCCCCTCCCCTCCCGGGTGCAGAGGTTACCTGGGAAACGCCCAGCACAACCCAACTGCACCACTCCAGCAACGCCGACACTACGGCTCACACGGCTGGAGTCAGAGGAGAAGAGAGGGCATAACAAAAAACAAAACAAAAAAAAAGAAAGAAAAAACAACAACCCAAATACCCCCCCCATGACCCCCCAGGGGACTGTCCCATCAAACCCTGGGAGGTGAAACTGAAAAAAAAAAAAATAAAAAGAAAGACTAACAGACTGACATAAGGTTGCTCGGGTCCTTTTTTTTTTTTTTTTTTTTTTTTTTTGTGGGCAGAACTGCAGGGTCACGACCCCAGACACTAAATAGTGAAAAACAAAAAATAAAATCCCACACAAAAACCAACTCAAAAAACACCCACACAAAATGAACTAACACAAAACAAATAAGTGATTTATACTGTCAAGCTCCAACAAATGGAACACACCTGTTCCAACTTAGGAGCTTGACGGTAATGTGACTCAGTCACCAAAAGAGGGAGACAAAGTGCTAGAAATGAAAAACCCCCTTTGGTAACTGAGAAAACAAACTCATGCTGCCTTTCCGTGCGCAGCTGTGTGCAACACACAACCAAAATGTGCTCAACTAAATAACGCCGGAGCTGATACAACAGACGCAGTAGTTATCTTTATCCGGGGAAACGGGGCTACAACTGTAACACAGGAAGCTCAGCGACCCGTGCCACAGAGCTCCGCCGTGCGCGTGCACCCATTACAGACACACTCTTGCAGCTCCCGTTTAAACCTCTTATCCGGTCGGAGCGTGACGCGAAGCCGTCGCCAGTCACACTCCACCACGACCCACGGATAAGGCACAACACAGGAACACGGCTGCAAGAGAGCACAAATCAGTATTCAGCAATGGGTCTCAAACACGCACCATCCGGGCGGAGAGCACCCGCAACTGATCCGGATAACTACTGAACGTCTGCTGCCGCCTTCCCGGCGCGTTACCGTCTCTGCTACCGCTGGGTCCGTGATATTTGGCCAGAGACTACTGTTATGTGTCGGACGCAGCTCGGAGAACCGACCAGCGTTTGAAGGACCCAGTATGAAATAAGCAGAGCACGGTACAAAGGCTAACTGAATTTAATACATAACAGTAATACAAAAAATACAAAAGAAAGTGCGGTCTGGCGTGGTGCGCTCCCAGCAGCGCTAACGGTCCGGAGCCAGAAGCTGTTCGGACCCAAGGACCCCGCCGACACCCCCCAGGTGGCCGCAACAAACCGAGTCTGTGAAAGAAGGAACCATTATGTGAGTCCACACTCTACACACAGAGAGACCACTCAAAGGTGTACAAACAGCAAACACTTCCTGGCTTGATTACTAATCAGCTTCCCAACCTGCAGGCATGGAACATCCAGTTCACAAAACTCCACTGCAGTGGAAGCCGATACATGACTAACATACAGCTCAATATAAAAAGGTGTGAGGGACACCACATTTACTGACTGTATAAATGTTAGTCACAAAATCTAACGTACCTCAGGAAGTGTGCTGACGAGCGTGAGACCTCACCCCCTCCTCTTTCACAGACCGTGCATCAAACCCTGGACGTTCTCTGCATCCACTGATGATGAGATGGCTCCTGAGACGACGATCTCACCCGTCTAGTCACAAGGTCGAGTCTCTGGCAAATACACACTGTATACTCCAGTCTTAAATGCCACCATGTTCCAATCCATATATATATGCACCACAGCTGTGAGTCCTGACGAGCCGCAGGTGATCAGGGTGAGGTCCTGATAACCTCAGCAACACAGCCACTCAGTCCCAAATGCAAGCCACCTGGAAGGAAAAACAAAAGACAGAAACAAAAAGGCAGCCAGGCCCCCCAGCCATACAACACTTGTTTCACCTTTCTGCAGAAGATATGTGGTTACTTGGACAGGTGGGGATAGATTGGTTGACTGCCTTAATGGTTGCAATCCAAGAACTGGGGAAGATACATGGTGTAGTAGATGTGGTAAAACGTGGTACCAGTACATGGTCTCAGACTTGGCTTTAGTATAGAGTCCTTACTACCCAGCAAACTAAAAATGAAGTCTGATGCATTTAAAATGCATGGATTGGTATAAAACTGGGCTCTCATTCTCTGGCTGTGGCAAATAAGTTCACTAATCCAAGCTAACAATTCCTGGTGCGTTCACTGCGTCACTGAGACTCAAACAGGCCTGTCATACTGGAGAAAGCTGTGAAGCGATGCATCACGTTTGTGTGATTAAAACAAACCCAGAACATAATGTGAAGGCACAAATATAATCAGCGTTCTCTGCTAAAGCAACTCGGCTCCCAGAGTCCTGCAGCTGGGTTTCACTTCAGCCGCCGTGATGAAGTGGAGCCTTGATAATCGTGCTGTCAGTGTTATAAACCGGGTCCGCTGAGCCTGACCCGTAGCTCAGCGCTCTGCCCATGAATCACAGAGCTCAGTAAATATTTGCCCATGAATAACTATAATTAAAAAATACTGCTTGTTGCATAAATTAGGTAATCAATTAGTCTGCATTTGGTATTCGTGTGCTGCCTACTCGGCCTCCAGTTTGACTTATTAGGCTTCCTGAGAGCAGCACTGTGCTTCACTGAGATTTCCCGCTTAGTATTTTTCTTATGTTTGCTAAAAAAATGGCCACAGTGCACATGTTTATGCTTTATTTGCACCTCCAACACAAACAGTCGTTTAGCAGCATCTCATGCTTTCAAAAGAGCAATCCCAGATTTTTGACATCCGCCAGTCTGGATCCAGATCACGTCCAAAATTCAGTGGAGTCTTCCATGCCCTACTAATATCTATCTGTGGTGCAAATTTGGTGAGAATTCATGAAGTAGTTTCACATAATCCTTGAAAGCGTATGTAAAGTGAAATCTTGATCCAGAATCTTGATCACCTCCAAAATTGAGTGACATCTTCCATGCCCTGATATCTATCTGTGGTGTAATCTGTACAATATTTTTGATGTAAACCTGCTAACAGATAGACAGACATAATTAAAAAAAATGAAAATCCTTGTTCAAAGCTACATTAAACACTGTTGCTTTTTAATTTTACTTTTAATCTTTACTTAATATTCATTCTGTAGTAGAACAAAGAAGTACTGAAGATTTATTTATTACCATTGTGGAGTCGGGGTGAGGTGTGGGGGGGGGGGGCACTGTACCGAAATGCCTGATGATCCTAATATCGCTGGAGTTACCAGATTATTAAAGGAGTCATTTAAAGGAGAACTAAGTACATTTTTTACCTTATTTTTACAGTTTGGGAGTAACTGTAATAGTTAAATTACTTTTTTAGGTGAGAATGAGGGCTTGCTCTCCTCCACCAGGGGTCTCAAAGCAGAAAAACAGCCTTGCAACTAAAGAGAAACTGACCTGGAGTTGTGTGAATGAGAGTCTTGGGTCTCGCAAGAAACACAAACTGCTTCACAGTACTGCAGCAACAACACACACAGGCCCGCTGTTGAGGCACTGATTAGTTAATGACTATAAAAACAAGCCAACAGCTTTATTTCTTATATGTTCATAATCATGACAGAGCGAGCAGGGGGAACAAAAATCCGCTGCTGGAGGAAACGAGAAAGAAAAGCCAGCATGACAGAGTGAGGTGTCACACACAGGTCAACCTCAGTTAGACTTTCTTGGAATAGCAGAGCTGAAAGATAAAGAAGTGTGAAAAACAGATGCAGGCCTGCAGATGCTGCTGGAGGAGGCGTTGGAACGAGATCCACATGAAAGCATGATGTTATAATTCCTCACTGATCTTGTATGTCTTTGAAGAGACAAAAATTTAAACAAACGGTGGGGTAAGACAGGCGGAGAATGTGAGAGAGAGAGAGAGAGAGAGAGAAAAACAGAAAAAAACAAATGCACATGGAAAGTGGGGATCGGGGGGATCAGTTAGCTTTTTTACGACAGTTTTTGTGACATATGCACTCCCAAGCTGTAGGGGAAGCTCCGTAGAGAAGAATGCAACCAAAACAGATGAAACAGCAAAAAGGTGATCAACCTTACATAGTGCACCTTTAAATGACATAATGCAAAATGCTTAATTGCATTAAGGCCATTATCAGATTACAAGAAATGTGAAACACAGAGGTTTTGGACCAATATTCCATTTTCTCTGGCACATGTGGACCATTAATCTGGTTTCTGTCATTCACAATCCCGGACACAGTTAAGTAAACATGGCAGATAATGACAGCAGACATGGACATGGAGGAATCCACAAATGAAAATCAGATAAATAATAAAATGTACAACTACAATTATTATTATAATAACTATTAGCTGCTCTGCTATGTGTACGAATGATACTGTCAGATTTCAGTAGCTAAACAGGATAGCTCCTGATAAGTATTTGGATGGAAGACCTCTTTGGAAGACTAGGGTCTATGTGTGTTTCTCCAGGTAAAACTGGAGTTTCTTAAGGATGGGCATCCGGTGTTAAACTTGTGCCAAATCCAAATGCTGATCTGTATTGGCTCCGCTGCAGTGACTCTTAATGCAATGTGGACAAATCACAATAATCATTCAATTCATAATTATTTTAATAAATAATAATTATATTAATGTCTATAGTATTAATAATTTATATATTAATCTACAGTGGGGCAAAAAAGTATTCAGTCAGTCCCCAGTTGTGCAAGTTCTCCTACTTAGAAAGATGAGAGAGGTTTGTAATTTTCATCATAGGTACACTTCAACTGTGAGAGACAAAATGAGAAAAAAAAAATCCAGGAAATCACACTGTAGGATTTTTAAAGAATTTATTTGTAAATTATAGTGGAAAATAAGTATTTGGTCAATAACAAAAGTTCAACTCAATACTTTGTAACATAATCTTTGTTGGCAATGACAGAGGTCAATCATTTCTTATAAGTCTTCACCAGGTTTGCACACACTGTAGCTGGTATTTTGGCCCATTCCTCCATGTAGATCTCCTCTAGAGCAGTGATGTTTTGGGGCTGTCGCTGAGCAACACAGACTTTCAACTCCCTCAACAAATTTTCTATGGGGTTGAGGTCTGGAGACTGGCTCGGCCACTCCAGGACCTTGAAATGCTTCTTAGGGAGCCACTCTTTTGTTGCCCAAGTGGTGTGTTTGGGATCATTGTCATGCTGGAAGACCCAGCCACGTTGCATCTTCAATGCTGTCACTGATGGAAGGAGGTTTTGGCTTAAAATCTCACGATACATGGCCCCGTTCATTCTTCCCTTAACACGGATTAGTTGTCCTGTCCCTTTTGAAGCCCCAAAGCATGATGTTTCCACCCCCGTGCTTCACAGTAGGTATGGTGTTCTTGGGATGCAACTCAGCATTCTTCTTCCTCCAAACATGATGAGTTGAGCTTTTACTAAAATGTTCTATTTTGGTTTCATCTGACCACATGATATTCTTAGAGTCCTCTTCTGGATCATCTATATGCTCTCTGGCAAACCTCAGACGGGCCTGGACATGTACTGGCTTAAGCAGGGGGACACGCCTGGCACTGCAGGACTTGAATCCCTCTCTGCGTAGTGTGTAGCCTTTGTTACTTTGGTCACAGTTCTCTGCAGGTCATTCATCAGGTCCCTCCGTGTAGTTCTGGGACTTTTGTTCACCATTCTCATGATCATTTTGACCCCACGGGATGAGATCTTGCATAGGGCCGCGCGTCGGGACGCAGCCGGCGCGGTGCGGTGGCACAGGAAAAACACCTCCGTGTTGATAACCATTTGTAAAATCCAGGCGGCTTTTGATGGCTTTCAGTGGAGTTAGTATATGAGAAATTGTTTAACAGCTGGACATGTTCCAACTTGTCCTTAAGGCTTCCAACAGAGGTGTTTTTCCTGTGACGGAGCGTCGCAGCGGCTGCGAGCCGACGCTGCAATCTGTCCGTACGTCTTTCATTAAAAAAATCTTTAACAGTGGAATATCCAGATAAAATGCTGAAACCGACTTCTTCTGAAACTTCTCTGTTCTCTCACGATGTCCTGGATCAATAGAGCCTGAAATGTGGAGGTTTTCATCTTGAAACAGGCTGACGACGGCGCCTGAGAGCGCTGAGCGACGTCTCGCACCGTGGGAAGTCCTTAAAGCAACAGTATCACCTCAAAATCTCTCATCAGCCATTAAAATTTTCACCGAAAACCAGCTTAATTTTTCAAACCGTGTCCACTTCGATGTGTCTCACAGGTTTAGAAAAAATTTTGATCAAACAAAGCGCCAGTCTCTCAGCAACTTCTCAGACAAAAGAATTCCGATGAGGGGCTGGACGACTCCTCCCACAAGGAATGCTCACAGGTGGATGACGTCACCGACAGGCGTGGAAAAACTCACGCATGCGCACGAGGGTTCAAGCATGTCTGACGTAAAAACATATGAATGAAATCCATATAGTTTTTGAAAAAATAAAAGGACCTATACTTTATTGCCAGACCTCGTATAACAAGATTAAGATTAAAACCCATCCTCTTTTGTCAGTGGAGCTAACAATGCTTCACTGCTATTCATGTGCAAATACAGTCTTCCAGTCAAGGCCCAATCCATCAGGGTCCAGGCATAAAAAACAAGAAACACAGACAGGAAGGTGATCATACAAACACACGTCCACACGTAGAGACAAAGGACATGGACTTTATAAACAAGTGTGGCATACTGCAAATTCAAGAACAGCAGTTGAAGTATTCTGTGTTGTACAGGTTGTATTCCAAAATGTATTTAAAAAGAACAAAATGAATTGAATTTTCCTGATCACTAAGGCTGTGAACTTTAAAGGCCTCAATGGGTCGTAAGATGCATTTTAGACCAAAGATGATGGTCGAGCCACAGGTGTACTTTTGGATTGTGTGTGTGTGTGTGTTATTCTTTCATCTCACACATTCTTGCCTTATGACATCACAATCATCTCACGGCTAACAGTCTGTCCGACTGCCTTTGTCATGTAACAATGGTTGACAGTTTCTGTACATCAACCCATCCAGTCCACCATGATACAGAACCACCTTGGTCATCGAGGGCAACCACCCTGGTAGACAACCAGTTCAGGTGAAATGTGGGCGTGTTTTTGGCCTTCTTCATCCACTGGGGTGCTCAAAACTAAGGCACAAGAGAAATGCTCCACATGTCCAAAATGTAGCTGATGTTCCTTCACAGCCCAAGTGATCCTAATCATCACACGCTCTCAGATATAAAGTCTGTCCAGCGGTACCTGAGGATGCTCCGAAGACACCTGGTAACCAAAGTCAATGCCTTGAGTCGGTGGTTTCACGTCTAGTTATTTTTTGATGTTAATCTTTTAACTATAAACTGAGAACTTTACCGTCAGTAACAGATAAATAACTGTATGAAAGACATTTTTGTCCGTTATTTGAGTTGTTATGAGAAATCAGGATTTCTAGACTTGACTCCTGCTTTTTGTCGACAGACGGTATGTTTTCTCGCTCCGAATGCAAGCGTATGAATGTGTTGAGGTCACTCTTCAGTACATTAAAGCCCTCCAGTCGTCCATTAGTGCACCTCTGTTCTGTTTAAGAGCTGGAGGTGGGCGTTGGACGTTAGCTGAAAGCAAATTGGAATGATATAGATATGCAGAATTTAACCCCTAACCTCTGTTAACACGCCCACATCGCCCAGCAGAGAGCCGCCGCCACCAACATAGGAACACAAAGTAATCAAAATAAATGAGTCAGTGAACGGAAGGGAACGCGGCGCCGTGAGCAGATTTCTAATGACTAATATTAGCATAACCTAATATGCTTGTTGATCAAGGGTACACTTTTGGGGGAGGATGTGTTAGGTACAGAATAAACAAAAGCAGCTGCTGCCAAGGCTGCAGCCGCCTTAAGAGGGAGGAGGAGGAAGACACCGAGGCCATTCTTAATGCGGGCTCAACCCGCCGCATAAAGATGAGGCAATCTGCCCGCGCAACACTTAACTATCTTCCAGCCAACTTCTCACAGCCTCCAATTAGATCTGGAGGAAAGGGGACAGTTTGAACAATCGCATGAATATATTTATTTGGCCAAAAACATTTTTCTTTCTTACGTTTCCTCTCCCCATTTTCCCCCAGCAGTTAATTGCACAAATCCCCTCCATGCTCTGGCGTGGGCCGCTCCGGCAGACCTGCCGTACATGTCCTGTAAATATTCCATGAAGACTTAAGTAACAATTGTTGTTTTTTTGGCCCATCAACTATTCATGGTCATTAAGTGAGGTGCAGTGTGCCGAGTTTGGAACGCTCGCCTCAAACTGTTTAGAGTGCATTTCGGAGGAAATACAGGCAAACGTGGCACAAAAACAACAAAATGAATTCTGCATCTTACATCCATTAAGATTCATTTTAAGCCATCAAACACTGAGAATACGCGTGTCCAAAGATGAATCATGCAGCTTCAGTATTGTTTCAAATGGCAGACTTTGCTGGAAACTCCACTGGAGATTCCAAACTTCCAGTGTTTACTACAATGCACGCCTGTTGTGAGGGAGCATCAGCGCCCACATTTTGGCCATGTGGCCCATTTCTTTGTGCATGAACCAGCACACAGGTGCCTGAGGGTCGAGAACCCCAGTTGCTGGAGAAGGCCAAGGGGATGTCCACATTTCACCTGGCTGAGACAGACAGATGGTTCTTTCAGAGATGTGGGAATGGACCAGTTGTCCATGGTGTTGCTGATGTGACAAACCACAGCACCAGCACATGCTCTCAGACTTGACTTGAGTGTTTCATGGGTCAAGATCTGACACAGTGGTGCAGTGCACTGATTTCGAGTTGGGAACAAGCTGAAATCCTGAATGATGGAGATCATGGACCTCTAGCTCATATTCACTGTAGTAGATCAAGACATTGAAAGATAAGATCTGTGAATTCATTCCTCACCTACAGTCAGTTATGGTCGCAAACTTTGGCTGTGAAATAGTTTAAAGGTTACGTGAACAACAACAGGGTTTCTAGACTCATCCTTGGAGACAAAGTGAGGACTCCCAACATCCACAAGAAGAACATTTATTTATCTTTTATTTTTGGAATTTCACAGTCCTTATGTTACACACCACCACTAGAGCCTTCCTGCATAAATCCACTGATCACTTCTTGTGTTCTTTGGGCCACCAATCTGTGTCCACTGGCAATTTATTTTGTCCAAACTGCATCAAATAACATTCAATATGCTGTCTAAAGCCTAGTGTCCACATGTTCTCGTCAGTTTCCAGATGGGTTCCAGATAGAAATCGGGAAGCAAATGGCAGCCAAAGCCGCAAAAAGGGGTGGAGCTGAAGCTGGCAGTGACTTTGCCACTAGTGCCACCTATTCACAGGATGGAATAGTTTGCTGCCTGCTTGCCACACTGCAGCAGTGAGCTTCAGGATAACAGATCGGACACAGATCTGCATCAATGTTCAATCCAAGTCTAATGTTGTCAACATGCAGTAGGGTTGCTGGGACATTACAGATGGCCTGGGTAAGTTGCCATGAGCTTGTCGTTGACCTGGTTGGGTTCCTGATAATGTCTGTTGGTGCTGAAATTTTGAACGGTCCAAAATTTTGATCCTTACACTCCAGATGGTGGGCGGCACCCTCCAGGATGACCATGTACGCTTGCTGATGGATTGTGGCAGGGTTGATGATTATCCTGTGAGTTTGCCGTATTGCAATTTTTTTCTATTGGGAAGCTAACCACAACCTAGCGGGATGCATGTGAACTGGGGTTTAAGGCACATTTATCGTGCCATTTTTAGAATTTAAGTCATCATGTAAGTAACAGCAGAGGCTGTGGCGTGCACAAAACCTGTCAGTGTTCATTCAGCAACTTTGGAGTCGAAACGAGGAGTTGATTATTAGTCTTGTAATAATGACGACAGAAGGCAGGCTTTGTAAACCTAACTGAATCAAAGGAACATCCCTGCAGATATGTCCCTCATACGTGATGACTCATAACAGATGGAACTCCAGTCTGCAGCATTACAACTGATGAAGTGGATCTGGCTTTCAACAGAATTATTAACTTCATGATCTGTGGCATTTTCTGGGCCTTGCTCATTTTTTGCAGTGAATATTAAATATTTTGCTGGAGATTGCAGTACGCAACGTTTTGACAGCTGTGACAGCTCTGTTTTTGTCAGATGGACCGGGTGCTGCCAGTGGACTCGTCTCCATCTGACAGCAGCTCTCAATGCCGCCACTGCAGCCCCACTATGAGATTTTCACACAGTAAATCCTGAAAAATCACTGCTGAGCGGACACGGCGAAGACAGCGGACATCATTGATGTTCTGCTTCTCCCCCAGAAGAACTAAATCCATCATACACTGTATTTTTCTGTTTTTTCTCCACGTCACTGCAGACTGAGGTGAGCTGCTTCAGGGATCCTGATTACAGATTCTAATAGGGAATGTGTGCAAAATGTATTCTTCCTCAAACACGAAGCTTTATATCTGCTAAAAGATAATCACAGCTCAGTTCTCACGTTTATCACGTACCAGAGATTTGGTAGTAGGTACTGACATTTTCAACAGAACCCGAGTTGTCTGGTACCAGGCTTAAGTAACTCTCATACCTGGTTGGTTTTGGTGCCAGGGTTTCGTGAACAGCGACTCTGCAGGGCTAACTGCTGCTCCGAGGTTCTGTTTGCCTCAGCACAAGTCAAGAGAGGTTGGTCAGAAATTTGAGCCATTTCTTTCTAAACATATTTAAAATTTTTGGGACCTCCTTCAGCTTGATTTGTGCTCAGGCAGCTCAGTGGAGCCGCAGTGCAACATGGCATCCAATTTTTGTACTGCACATGAAATAGTTGCTGTAAGATAACCTGATAGCAGTGTGGAGTGGACGTCCGAGTATGCCTGGACCCCAAGCTGCGAGTCAGCAGCAGAGAATTCCAAAGGAAGCAATCATATAGCAATCATATAGTAATTTTGGTAGGGACGCTAGGGTCTTGTCCCTACCAATATTCAGCCCCCTACTGTGTAATCACGACCAATAAAACCGGGGTTAAATGTATGCCACTGCTCGAAGCCCCTCTCTTTAACATAGATATCCTTGTGTGATTAGCTACCCGTTTCTCGCTAACTTGGTTGGCTATCCCACTTGTCACTCCGATCAGCACACTTCCCACAGTGGCCGCGACCTACGCCCATCGACCCCGTCCCCCCCGCCCCTATCTCTCTTTCTTGAGCTAGACTTCGGTGATATTTGGTAATGGATGACGGCCCCCCTCCCAAGAAATGAGATATTCGTTCATTCTTCACAGTCAGGAATGTAAGTGCAGGGTCTCCGTCAAGCTTTAAAACTAAGCAAAATCCCTTTCATGAATGGAAACCCTTCTTAAAAGCATTAGGCTTCTTCTGCTCTTTAGGCACTAGGCAGGTTTTAGCAACATGGCAGGACGCATCGTTAGAGCTAGGCTACTGCACAGTTGCAGGAAACTTATTAAAAGACTGCGCGGGCGGACACAATAACAGACAGACAAACGGGAATCGATTCATTCATTTATTCATTCATTTCAGTCGCCGTATTTGGGGGGTGTTTGTCAGGAAAATGATAATTTCTCTACATTGATTACGGACCCTGCAGCGGGTCCGTAATCAACTTTTCTGCAGCGCGGCTTTGCTTTGAACCTTGAACCAATCGAAGCAGTGGTTCGCAGATTGAAACAGTGCTTCGATTGCTTTGTTTATTCTTTCTTTCTTTCGCTTAATTTTCCCCCGCTCTAAAACCCTAAAGAACATACGTCTGTGAGTATTATTTACCTTTTTTATGTTAACCGACCTGTTATGGTCTTCTGAAACAGTTGATAGATGTATTTTATACCTTAAAACGGGAGAGCGATACTAATGTGTTAGCATGTCTATGGCATTTTCAATGTTAAAGTTAGCATTAAGCAGTTGCAGCTGTCATCACGTTCGGGTGCATTTGTTTTCAAATTGTAATATTTTTTAAATTTATTTTTGTTTATATATTAATAATCTAATGATTATTATATACAATATATACTTATTATTGTCAGGACTGGACGAGGGCAGGACACAAATGCAGGCTCGACAAAAGGAAATATACTTAAAGGGTGGTTTATTCAGGCTTGGGATCGATAACAGCAAGGCAGTCCACGGAGCAAAAGTACTTGACAAGGATTAAGCTGAAGACGTGGTCCAAGAACAAGCAAGGTCAAAACATGAGCAAACAGGTATGTCAGAGCAGAGGCAAAAAACAGGATCCAGAACACAAAACAGAGTCCAAAAACAAGGCTTGGCAAAACAAGAACGAAACAAGAGGCTGGTACGTGAGTGAATCAACGAACGAGCGGGGAAGAAGTGAACAGACGCAGGTTAAATAGGGACAGGTGTTAATCAGGAAATGAGGTGCACGTGGAGGAGGAAAGGCCTGGAAAGGGGGGCGTGGTCAGGTGACAGCTAAGAGGCCAATGATGCAGAAGGGCGGTGACAAATGGGCAAGAGAATGACAGATGAAGGGGCGTGGCTGACTGAGAGGACAAAGTGCAGGTGCGGAACTGAGAGTGCAGTGATCCGGAAAAGACTGTGGAAACAATGAGAGACTGACAAGCAGGAGCAAGAGAAAGGTGATCAGATACAAACATGACAATAAGAGATAGTACAAAGAAAACAATGAACACCACCCTAACTTGATCAAAACTGAAAAGCATACAAGAACGTGATAAGTGAATCATGGGAAATAATACAATAAACCTACTTAGAACAGACAGAAGAACTACAAGAAAACAAAACTGAAAACCAAAACCAGAAATACCCAAATACTTAACAGAAGAGAGAACAGTAACATAAGCAAACAACCACTAAATGCTGAAACATAAAAACAGACTGAATAAACTAGAATGGAACTAAAACATAGCTGTAAAGTAACAAAGAAAGAAGTGACAAAGCATATGAGAACATTGAATAAACGTGAAGAAAGAGGCAATAACAAAACAAGACTAAAACATAACTGAGGTGAAAAGTAACAAAGGAAGAAAGTGACAAAGCAAAAATCAGAACATGGAAAAAAAAAACCCCACATGAAGAAAAAGGTAATTAACAAAACGAGGCTGATGCCAAAGGAACAGAACTAAATGAAGAAGGGCCATATGGGCTGAAGCCTGGAAACGGCCGGGGGACATGACAATTATATACAGTTTTAGAGAAAGAGACAAAAGAACCTGAATAGAAACACAACAGAAAATATAAACCAAAATAACAATGACATACCTAAATAAATACATACATACATACATACAGAAATAAATGTTCCTGTGAACACCTAGTGACTCTTACACCTCCATTTCATCCCTGTCTTATTTAAGTTTAATGACAATTTGTTTCGGTTCAAACCCATATTTTCAGTTTGTTAATTTCTTCAGTGATTTCCTCCAGAACTATCTGCCAAACTTTTTCACTAAATCATCCATCACTAAATGGATGCTGCACTCACTGCAGTTTATTGTCTGGAATAGTCCCAGATTGCATTTCAGAGCTTCTAGAATTCATTTCGTGCGGGTGGTGTTGGGGGGTAATTTTGGGTTTCAGCTTTTTTTGTTTTCATCACTTTCATCCCTGAATATGTCAATCGTGAGTCACTTTTGTGCGGATTATAAGTTACTAACTGGGACTCCTGTCTTGTTGCGAGGAAAGAAATGAGAATCGTCCTCCGTTCTGTTCACACAGCTCCAAACGTTGCGCGGCTCTCTGCCGAGTCAAGTTAGGACGATAGAGTCCAGCGGAATTAATACTTCAAAGCGAAACACAGTTTTGTTTATTCTTAGTTATGTCCAGAGATCAAGGATACAGTGACCATTTCATATTTATTTACTTAAGACTCAATGAAATAATAGAAACCTGTAAAGCCTCCTTTTAGTACAAAATTCATGAGGTATCAATAAGGAATTGGATCGATAAGCAGAAATCAATAATGGCATCGATATCGATAAAATCTTATCAATACCCATCCCTATTCACGAACGTCACAACCACAGCAGATAGGTCATTTCAATACTTCGTGTTAAATATCCATCCTCGATGAATTCAATTTAAATGTATAGCTGGAGCAATGTTGGGTTAGTTGCTTTGCTCAAGGTCACTCCAGTCATGGATGGAGGTGTAAGAGAGGTAAGGTTGGGATTTGAGCCTGCAACCCTGTGGATTGAAAGACCAACTCCCTAACCATTGGGATGGCTCGTTAACCTATAACATCTGCATGACATGAACTTATGACTGGTAATGCAAAAAAAAAAAAAAATGTCTTGGAGCACTTTTGTGTCCCCACCAATATCAAAATCAAAGATACTCCCTTGATATAGTCTGTCGCACTCCTCATCCGGGTTGTGACACCTGAGTGATGGATCAAGATTCAAAGCTTTTTTTTGTCATATGCACAGTAAGGAAACACGTTTCCCTGTAACAATGGAGTAGGAAATTGTCTGCATTCAAAAAACTGATGCATGATCTGCATGGATGTGCTTTATTTGAGTTTGGGCTACATATATTTATTAGATAGAAATCCTGCACATAATTGAATTGAGTTCATCCAAACAGACATTTTTTTGAGTGTGTTTGGGGGAAATACGTGGGGACCTTGTGTGCCCTGTGGCCTCTAGAGTCGCCATGAAGGCCCAACAAGAAATCCTAAACATGAGACCGCTAATGGGGCTCTGGTGAAACAAGAAGTCCTCCAGGGGAGGAGGTGATGGGCATGTATCACAATGGCTGTGAAGGCTGCAGCAGGCCCTCGAACCACAACTGTCTGGCATTTCCCAGCCATCAGACCAGGCTAAGGATCTGTCAAGGATCTGGTTGTTGGTGTGCAATGACATTCCCACACATAGGCATGTCCAGATCACCTCTCCATGTGGGAAATCAATCAACAAGCAATCCTTCTCACCAGCGAGGGATTACCACGACGATGACTTCCAACATCTCTAACATGCCTAAGTTGTACTTACCATGCACGGGCCTTCTGTTGTCTAGCTTTAATTTTCATGTTGAACTGTATATGTACGTAAAGTTGGTGTTTATCATTATGCCAAAGTGTCCTTTAAATTTTAAAGAAAGTGTTCGTTGCTTCTGGACCGCATTTTTTTTCTCTGTAATATTCCCAAAGATGAAACCTCGGTTGTCCACTTGGTGTTCGATGGGCAGAAGAGCTTCAGGAAGCATTGGTTTGACCTCGGGCAATAACATTCCTCCACATCCTTCCATCTGCAGGCTGGGAAAGTTGTTCACAAATATTGATCCGGCATCACAAAGTGTGCACCAGACCGCACACACGTTGGCTTTCAGTTTCATCTGTGCCTGACAGGAGAGCTCACGGCGAGCTTGTTAATAGGGTTGTGGAAATAAGGAGGATGGCTTTGCGTGTCCCCAGGATGGAAGATGAATCTGAGCCTAATGACGTTCACTGACAGCTTAATTCTATCAGGACCCAATCAGCTGCACCAATTAGGAGCACTTTGTGAACTGGGGAAAAAGGTGTGCAGATCCTAACCGGGTGTCAATTACAGACTGTGGAACTACCGCGAGACTCGCACTACATCACCATGTCTGTCATCGGCCCAGCAACCTCTGAACCCCTCTAATCATGTAATATAAATGTATCTCACTTGCCCTCCGTCTCCACCTCCACATCATCCAGCTGGATTGTTACGTTTGTTCCTTCCTCTTTGACCGGCTGTGGTTTTTCAGCGTTCATCCTCATGTCTCACGGCTGAGACATGCTTTTTGCCGTTTGGACACACCGACACATTGTCCGTCAGCAGCTCTGATGCTGATCGCACTCCGAGAAGCTTTTCTGTCTTCTCGTACCGGGGTCTCGCTGCTGCTTGGCAAAACATACTCAGCTGTCAGTTCCGTCTGCAGAAGAGCAGCAACAGCAGCAGCCGCGATCAGGCAACCAACCGCAGGAAACTCTGAGCAGCTTCAACCAGTCGCAGACAGAAGCTGAGGACAGGCATCCGGGCATCTCAGGAAGATCAGACAATTAGCTGACGCAGAGAAAAAAAAGACACTTCATCGATCCACAGAAATGATTGTGGGTCTGGACCAATATCAGAACTCAGTCAGGGATGTCTGAAGATCCAAACAAAATCTTTGACTTTCTAAAACTCAATTTTGTTTTTGCAGAGCAGGTGGCTCTGTGGCGTAGGAGTTGAACTACCAACCTAAAGACTGGACCTTGATTTAATTTTCAGGCTACCTGTCTCTGTCCCTGGAGACAACACTTGATCTGTATCGTCCCAGTCACCCCAGCTGTAAATGGGAACTGGCTTTCATTGGGGAACTAAGCTGTGACGGACTGGCGTTGCCTACAGGGGGAGTCGTAGAGTCTCAACTTCCCACTACAGAACCCAGGAATAAACCCCGTCCCGGTGCAGCTCAGGACCTGTTTAAAACTTACTTCTCCTTCTTTACAGATGAACCACCTTTAACTTGTGATGTTTTCTGGGCTTTATCTTTGTTTGATATTTGGTATCATCATGGTCACGTTTGTTGGTTCACTTTTGTGGATTTTATGTGTTTGTATGTTGTTTTAACTGACACCACCTGCAAGCTGTCAAATCCTTTCTACCTGTGCCGGTAAGAATGTTGGGCCAGTACAGCAAAATGAAGATGAGGGGGTGAGTGAGTGATTTGATCCATCGAGCTGTGGTGTGTCCAACATTTCATCAACTGAAATGAGCTCATAATGAGGATTAAGTGATTGGACTTTTATGCACCAGATCAGATGAGAAGCAACTTGTTTTGGCTGTGACACATCTGCCACCTGTCGGATGGTTAGTGAAGGCTGGAAGAAGAGGAGATGCCCGTTGGTGCCTGTACTTATCGGCTTCTGGAAAATAAAGTGGTTCTGAATGTTGAATTCTCACTGGTGCGCATTCGGCCACCAGTGCAGAAACCATCATTCCCACTATGTGTGCAAATATTGGACAAAGTGTGTGTCCGGGTATGCAAAACAAATTAGTAACATGGCATTGTAACATATTTCTTAAAATTACTATGGAGCGTGTATCAAAAGGAAGACATCATGTCCTGGAGTAAATTGGGCCAAATTATGTCACCAAGCATTGTGTAATGTAACACTTGGCCACCACCTCTTGCAACGTGGTCAGAAATTTACTGCTAAATTCACATGTTGGGGAAGCAGCTGCTCCTTTTTTAAAATGAGTAGCACCCTGCATACTCTGACAATATCAGCCATCAGCCTTCCAAGTTAAAGACTGGTTTTTCCTCTCCGGGGTGCAGAGAGTCAGACGTTTTTATTTAATTATGGTGAAAGAGTGAAGAGGGAGACCACTATTACAAAAAAGAAAAAAAAAATCAGACAATAGCAATAACAAATGTGGCATACACTGGTCTACGTTTTATAGTAGAAGTGATCATTCATTGACTATACCTACTTATTCCAATTAAAGCTTATGGGGTAGCTTGAGCCTATCCCAGCAGTCATTGGGGTGGTGAGAGGTGTGGTTCACCCCAGAGAGTCCGCCAGTCTGTAGCAGGGACAATCTTGACACACAAACACATTCACACCTGCATTCAATTTAATAGATTTGTTTAAATGTCATTACATTGGTTTGAATCAAATCTTACAAGTCAGACACAGCTTGTAGACACTAGATAGTACATTATCTAGCATCAGAGCATATTATAAGGTGGTGTACCTTAGGGTTCCATTCTTGTTCCTCTTCTATTTCGAGTATATGTAAATGATATGAGTTCAGAGCATATTGTGAGGTGTACCTCAGGGTTCGATTCTCTGGCCGCTTCCTATTTCCAATATATCTAAATATATGAAGGCAGCAGTGCAACTACTTCTGTATGCAGATGACTCAGCTTTATTGGTGTCAGGAAAGGATGCATCGGAGAGAAATGGAACATGAATGTCTGCGTGGTGAATAACATTGTCCATCTATACAATTGAAGGGCCCTAATAAGGCAGACATTTGGCAGTAACATACAGTAACTAGTGTTATTTGGGTTGATTAACATGTCAGGGTGTATAACAGTGGTGCAGAGTAATACTGCGATACAGGAGAACTTGGCCAAGGGTGAACTCAGCCCCAGGTGTTAGTTGGGCCTGGGGTTAACCCCTATTCCTATTCCGATCCCTAACTCAGGATGAGTTCTCTTGAAACTAACCACTTCAACTTAGTGACTTGACACTAAAAAAAAAACAGTTTTATGGAATAAAGTACAAACTCAGTCATAATTGTATATTTTAATCAACCTTCTAATTGTTACATTTTGCTGTTGTATTTTTATTTTAGTCTGTCCTGCTGTGATTCTGATTGAAACAAATCATTAGATCATTTTTAGTCTTGTATTTTTATGAATTTCTCTTATTTTACTTATGTATAGTATTTGTATCATGCTGTTTGTTGTCATCAAGAGGACCATGTTGGAAATAAGTGCATTTTTTCACATCTGCAACCAGAATTAAAAAAAAAACTACAGTGCCGGTCACATGACCAAAGCACCTTTATGTAGTTCATGTTGAAAGTATGTGAACATCTGAGGCTTTGAGCTGCATGTTTTGTTTACTGGCAGCTAAAAAAATCAGCTCGCGTTGCAGCGGAGACAAATATAAAGCAGTAATTGCACAACAAGGGGGACGGACGTTTAAGGATGAGTGGAAATGAGAGACAGCGTGTGCAGCAACGTGTCAAGCTGTAGGTTCACACCGCTGGCAAGTTTGTACAGGTGTCACAAAATCTGCAATTAAACAAACAAACAAATCGGCGGGGGGGGGGCGAGCAGGAGAACAACTGTCAGCGGCTGACGGGCTCCCAGGAAGGGAAAAAAAAAATCAACCTGAGTGTTTGTCTTTCAGGAGGAAACCGGGAAACAAAGTCTCCAATTGTTTGTACTTAAACAAGACAATTGCATCTGAGTGAAGTTACACATTCATGGAATGATTTTTGTGTTTTCTGTTCAAATTCAAAAGCTGAACAAAGCAGCTGTTCTTCACTTATCTGATAATGTGATTTGTTTTTGGGGTTCAGATGCCGACTGAAATGGAAGGATTAATGTTATTATTCCAGCTTATTCTGTCTGGAATAAGAAACTGCAAGCATTATAAAAACAAACTTAGCAAGTGCGTCAGAAATCAGCACCGCCACTGAGATAATAATAATAATAATAATAAAAAATCATCATCATCGTCCTCATGTGGGCAGTATAAATAACATTTGTTTTACTTTTGATGAACAACTCCTGAACCATGATTGGTACAGTTAAAATTGTTTTTTTGTTGTTGTTGTGTTGTTGTATTCCTTTGGTGAGACTGCATCTAACTGTATAGGCCACGCCCATTTGCACTTTGGAAGATTTACCCGCCATTTTGATTTTTTGCAAATCTGATTTTGATTTTGAGTTTTTTACATTTTTTTGCTAACCTTCCTACAATTTTAGTTCGATCTTCATAAGATCTGGCACATACATGGATGGACCAAGCCACACAGACGTTAGTAGATGGATTTAAATTTTCTTTCAGCTTTGCTGCTATTGGCTCCCAAATGTATCAAGCCTGTGGGACATGAGCAATATGACCGTATTCAAAATTGATAGCTTAAGCAATCTGATGGGGGCGCTACAATCACTGCAACAGACATTTGGCAATAAACTACTGAACCCAACATCTTAGAATGACAATTCTTTTTTTCTGGTGCTTTTGTGCTGAAACACATCTCTCAATGTTGTGGCTTGTAGCCATTTTGATTGATTGCTACTTTTCACTAATACATTTTTTTTTACTCAGACACCGTATGTGTAACAGCAATGAAACTTGTCATGTAGCTTTCCAAAGGCACTCACTATTCATGAAAATAAACTTACAAACAACAGGATGGGGCTATAATAACCACATTTACCTTTGGCTAATTTCTCCTGAACCAGACCACATACAGTCCATCCGAAAGTATTCACAGTGCTTCAGTTCATCCACCTTTTGTTATGTTACAGTCTCATTCCAACATGGATGAAATTTTTTTTTCCCCTCAGTTCTATTCACAGTAACCTGAATGACAACATGAAACAAGTTTTGTTGAATTTCTTGCAAATTTAAGAAAAAAAAACAAACAAAAAAATCACATGGACATAAGTATTTACAATCTTTGCCATGAAGCTCAAAATCAAGCTCAGCTGCCTTCTGTTTCCACTGATCATCCTTGAGATGTTTCTACAGCTTAACTGGAGTCCACCTGGGGTAAATTCAGTTCATTGGACATAATTGGAAAGACACACCTGTCTACAACCCCAAATCCAATGAAGTTGGGACATTGTGTAAAATGTAAATAAAAACAGAATACAATGATTTGCAAATCCTCTTCAAGCTATATTCAATTGAATATACCACAAAGACAAGATATTTCTTGTTCAAACTGATAAACTTTATTGTTTTTGTGCAAATATTTGCTCATTTTGAAATGGATGCCTGTAACACGTTTCAAAAAAGCTGGGACAGTGGTATGTTTACCACTGTGTTACATCACCTTTCCTTCTAACAACACTCAATAAGCGTTTGAGGACACTAATTGTTGAAGCTTTGTAGGTGGAATTCTTTCCCATTCTTGCTTGATGTACGACTTTAGTTGTTCAACAGTCCGGGGTCCCCATTGTCATATTTTGCGCTTCATAATGTGCCACACATTTTCAATAGGTGACAGGTCTGGACTGCAGGCAGGCCAGTCTAGTACCCGCACTCTTATACTTTTACTATGAAGCCAAACTGTTGTAACACGTGCAGAATGTGGCTTGGCATTGTCTTGCTGAAATAAGCAGGGACGTCCCTGAAAAAGACGTTGCTTGGATGGCACCATGTTTGCTCCAAAACCTGGATGCACCTTTCAGCATTGATGGTGCCATCACAGATGTGTAAGTTGCCCATGCCATGGGCACTAACACTACCCCAAACCGTCACAGATGCTGGCTTTTGAACTTTGCGCTGGTAACAATCTGGATGTTGTTTTTCATCTTTTGTCCGGAGGACACGACGTCCATGATCTCCAAAAACAATTTGAAATGTGGACTCATCAGACCACACCACACTTTTCCACTTTGCCGATGTTTCACTGGACCAAGAACCATCATTTCAGTCTTTTCAGAGTTTAAAAGTAGGAAGTTTCTAGACATCCAACTTCTCACTGCTGCAAGGCAATCTTCTAAGGATTTTATGTGAACGAGATTACCAGCAGTTATCGGCATATATAACTGAGTATCATCTGCATAGCAGTGAATGGTAATCCCAAAAAGCCGCAATATGTGCCGAAGTGGTGCTATATAAAGGGAGAAAAGCAGGGGGCCTAAGACAGACCCCTGAGGAACCCCAAATTTCATGTCACTAAGGGTAGAGGTAGTGTTACTGTACAAAACACAGTGAGAACGACTGGTCAAGTATGACGTCAGCCATGCAAGGGCACTCCCAGTAATCCCAAAATGATTTTCCAGCCTATCAAGTAGAATATGATGATCCACTGTATCGACTGCAGCACTGAGATCTAACAGCAACAGAACCGTAGTGGTGTCTGAATCCATTGTAAGCAGAAGATCATTCACCACTTTAGTGAGAGCCATCTCTGTGGAATGATATTTTCTAAAAGCAGACTGCAGCGGCTCAAAGAGATTATTCTCAGTAAGATAGTCTACAAGCTGCCATGACACCACTTTTTCCAGAATTTTAGAGCTAAATGATAGATTTGATATCAGCCGATATTTTTTCAATACACTAGGGTCAAGATTAGGTTTCTTAAGTAATGGTTTAATCACTGCAGATTTGAAACATTTAGGAACAGATCCAGAAGTTAAAGAAAGATTAATAATTTCCAGCACAATCGGCCCAAGAGTGGGCCACAGGTCCTTAAACAGTTTTGTTGGTATAGGATCAAATAAACAGGTTGTGCTTTTTGTTGACGTTACGAGTTTCATCAGCATGTCTAGAGAGATACCATCAAATTCTGTAAATCTAGGTAATGCCTCAGTAGTGGTGCCCACATCTATAGCAGGGTGTAGTGGCTGGATTAAGGCATGCCGGGATATGTTTAACCTGATGTCTTCTATTTTCTTCCCAAAGTAATCCAGGAAATCTTGTACTGTAAAAGGAGAGCGAACTGCGGGTGGTTGTCCATGAATAAGTGTTGCCACCGTGTCGAGTTATGCTTATTTTTGTTGCTCAAATCAGAGTAATAGGTCCGCTTTGTGACCAATAATGCATGCTTATAGTCTAAGATAGCATCACTCCACGCAAGGTGGAATACTTCTAATTTTGAACGACGCCATTTCCGTTCTAGACCTCTTGCTTTATGTTTGAGGTCATGCAGGTAATCACTGAGCCAAGGTGACTGCGATTTGGGGGAACGCGGTTTCAACACAGGTGGTGCAATCATGTCGAGTTTCGTTTTGAGCACTGATTTTAAACTATCCACAAGTCTGTCTACTGACTGGGTATTTGTCAAAAGTGAGGCTAAGACATCAGGCAGTCTAGCTTCTAGTTCAGTCTTAGTTGAGGAGTTGATGCATCACAGTAATGATAAATAAGGTGGTTGTTCCACTGAACATGGCAGTGAAACTGAAAACTTAATAAGTGAGTGATCAGACACCACTGATGTAAGAGGCATGATGTCAATATTCGTGACAGCAATACCACGTGCGAGAACCAGATCCAGGGTATTTCCACTAATGTGCGTCAAATCCCGAATGCATTACCGAAATCCTATTGCTTCCACAATTTCCATAAATGATTTGCAGAGGGGATCAGAAGGATTATTTATATGAACGTTAAAGTCACCAATGATCAGAATGTTATCTGCTCTCGTTGACAAGTTAGAAATGAATGCACCAAATTCATCTAAGAATTCAGAATATGGGCCCGGAGGCCTATATAGTGACAAAGTAATACGGCTGATTTTTATTCTTCTGACCTTGGCAATGCATATCCTGAGCGGAGCGGAGAATCAGATGCTCAAGCGAGTTATATTTGTGACCCCCAACAGCTAATAAGCTAAACCTGGATTTATAAATAAGAGCTACACCCCCGCCTTGATTCGCATCACGAGGGACGTGACTAAATGTATATGCTGGTGGGCAGGCTTCATTTAAGGGGAGCACAGCTGTAGGTTTAAGCCAGGTTTCACATAACCCAATCATATCTAAGTGATGATCATTAAATCATTAATCAACAATGAGTTTGAGGACAGTGATCTTATGTTAATGAGACCCAGTCTAAGGACCTCAGTGGGGTTGACACTTGAGCTGTTTGGGTTTAGGGGGGGTTCCAGAGTGGCATATATTAGATGCCTAGAAGTAGGTTTAGGTTTGAGACATTCCACACGCATTGTAGGTAGCAGACATGAAATCTTTGATATTGCTGGAACAACCATTGGGCCATCCTCAATTTCAACATGATCCAATATAGTAATGGGTATTAAGTTTGCAAAGCATATCCATCTATGATTTTTATGGACACGTCTACGGGAGCAGGCCACAGTCTCAACTTGTTGAAATTCTGCTTACAATGGATTCGGACACCACTACGGTTCTGGTGCTGTTAGATCTCAGTGCTGCATTTGATACCGTGGATCATCATATTCTACTTGATAGCTGGAAAATCATTTTGGGATTACTGGGAGTGCCCTTGCATGGTTGACGTCATACCTGACCATTCGTTCTCACTGGTTTTGTACAGTAACAACCTCTAACCTTAGTGACATGAAATTCGGGGTTCTACAGGGGTCCGTCTTGGGCTGCTTTTCTCCCTTTCTTCCACCTGAGAAATATATGGAAGATTTATCCCAACCTGTCTATGGCTGATGCTGAGACTCTGATCCATGCGTTTATGTCTTCAAGATTGGACTACTGCAATGTTGTATTTTCTGGTTACCGCAGTCCAGCATTAGGGCTCTCCAATTGGTTCAAAATGCTGCTGCCAGACTTTTGACACGAAGCAGAAAGTTCAACCATATTACACCCATATTGGCATCGCTTCACTGGCTTCCTGTCCCAGTGAGATCAGATTTTAAGGTTCTGCTACTCGTCTATAAAATTGTTCATGGATTGGCACCTCCCTACCTAGCTGACCAAATTAAACCTTACATACCGGCCCAGGCTTTGCATTCTCAGGGTGCAGGACTACTTTGTGTCACAAGGGTGAATCACAAGTCTGTGGGTCATAGAGCTTTCTCTTATCGTGTCACTAAAACAGTCCGATTCTGTGGAGACTTTCAAGTCCAGACTTAAGACGCACTTATTTTCCCTCTCGTATGGCTAGCATACTGACATAGTATAGTTCTACGCTTTTTACTCTTAATTCATTTTATTAGAAAACGGAGCATGCCGAGGCCTCAACTTTACCTAAATTCTGGGTCTTTTAGTGAAGCTTAGGGCTAGTGGCCGGTGATCACTTTAGTATTTCCTGTTTTTTCTTGTTTAATGCTGACAAATTATACTGTATTTCTTGTCTTTCTGATGCCTGCTTCTGTTTTTTCTCTCTGTTTAAGGTGCGGCTCCATCCAGAGATGGGTGTGGTAGTTGTGCTGGAGACCCTCCTGTCTTGTGCACCAACAGCACTTCCTATATGTTTGTTTTGTGAATTGTTCTATAATTTGTGTTCGTAGCGTGGCCCAAGCAGAGGGTCACCCCTTTGAATCTGGTCTGCTTGAGGTTTCTTCCTCAGAGGGAGTTTTTCCTTACCACTGTTGCTCTGGGGGTTAGTAAGGTTAGACCTTACTTGTGTGAAGCACCTTGAGGCAACTCTGTTGTAATTTGGTGCTATATAATGAAAATAAATTGAATTGAAATTAAAAGGTGAGTAGGTGTGGCCTAATTCACTGAATGTGCTTTAATTCATGATTGGCCCCTTGTCTCTGTTCTAAAGTTTGACATTTTAACATAGAATTCAATGGGAACCTGCTTGCTTTTGGAGCCAGCATCAAGTGGCTAGTCAAGTAACTGCAACTATTTTCTTCTGGCTGGGCTTCATCTGAGACAATAAATGCTTCCATCTTGGTTTGTACTCACTCAGTGGATACAAAGGATTTGCTTTAAAGCTTAGAACTTTCAGGTGACCACTGACCAGAGGGGTTTCCTCCACCGGTCACTGTGACATCAAACGGACCCGTCTGACATTAAGAAATGGTACCTCACATGACTGCAAGACATAATGACCATATTTATGATTTGGTCAGTTTTGTGGAAAAAAAAAAACAACCGGAAATATGAGATGGGGTAACAGGTATTCCAACCCACCAAAATATGCAAATTAATACTGCCCTTTTAATTAATTTATTCAGTTTGTAGACATCAGTCCAATGAAAACGTACATACTGTACTCTTTCAAGCTCAGTACACTGACCTGTTTGCACAAATCTTAGAGGAAATACTCAATGGCCTTTGTTTTTTTATTAATTGCCAAAGGACAGATTCAGCAGAAGATAGTACTTTTTAAATTTGCACTAAGAAATTTGATTGATGGTGATTGTCCTCATTAGCAGTGGAACTATGAGGCAGCACTGAAACTATAAGGACACACATTAACTTCTTATTTTCAAAGGTTGATTTTTATTTTTTCAGTTTTCATGTTCCAGTCAAATGTCTTAGCTTTTGTATTAATTCTGTGAAAGTATGAATTTCATATTGTGAAGTGAAAAAAAAACAAAAAACAAAAACCAAAATGAGCAAAATGTAAGTAAAATAATGATTCCACTAAATTTTTAACACTGCTCAGAAAAACAGATATACAAGCAGAGTATTCAGCACGGATTTTGACTATTTCGAGAAGAAAATTGAGGATATTAGGTTGAGCATATCTCAGGAAGCCTTGGTCCAACCACCACATACTGCTATGGAGGTGGATGGTCCCACTGAGGTGTTACCCAGATTTACAGATTTTGATGGTATCTCGCTAGGCGCGCTGACGAAGCTTGTGATGTCTACATAAAGCACAACCTGCTTATTTGATCCCATACCAACAAAACTGTTTAAGGACCTGTGGCCCATTCTTGGGCCGACTGTGCTGGAAATTGTAAATCTCTCATTAACTTCTGGATCTGTTCCTAAATGTTTCAAGTCTGCAGTGATTAAACCATTGCTGAAGAAACCCAATCTTGACCCTAGTGTATTGAAAAATTATAGACCGATGTCAAATCTATCATTTTGTTCTAAAATCCTTTAAAAAGTAGTTTCGCGACAGCGCAGCGATAGTGTGAATGACCTTTTGCGAGCAATGGACTCGGATACCACTACAGTCTTGGTGCTTGTCAGGTCCGTTGCCCTAACTGGACCTGGCACTTAAACTGTGCCTGAGATCGTATCCTGCAAAACACAGTTTCTCAAAGCACAATCACATAAAAAGAGACAACATTAGACAGAGATCTCTTTTGTGAGCTTTGCGCAAAGGGGAAAAGCTTCGGAGAGAGCGTACAAACCTCAGACCAACCTTGCTTTCCCTGCTCCTCTCCGCCGCCCCCCCGGCGCTTGCTCTTTTATTGAAAAAGAAAAAAAATCATAAACAATACAACGTAGCATTAGGGTACATTGCGTTTGGGGAAGGGAGGGGTGAACGGTTGCTTGTGAGTTACGGTTTCCTGTGAAACATGCTCGTTTCTTTCACTGAAAGAAGGGAGTAAGCAGTTAAGTTTCGATGTCAACAGAGTCCTGAAACAACCTTTAGTTCATCACTGTGGCTGAGCAATCATTTAGCTTAAATGCAGCATATATGAATGGGTACATAATTATTATGATTGAATGAGTAAATTAAGTATAAAAGAATATAATTCAGACAATAATAAATGTAGAATCCTTTAACAAGTCAGCTAAGACATTTCTTTCAGTCTTGTGGCTGGTTTCACTCCCACATCACACAGATAACAGATAGTTGATACAGTTCATTTCACAAGAAGCAGAAACTTAACTCAGACTACTTTTGATTACATTGAATATCATGTAAGCAGGCAATGATTAATTAAATAAATGGTAACAACTCAAAATCCCCATCAGTGCTGTTGGATCTTAGTGCTGCGTTTGATACTGTGGCTCATCATATTTTACTCAACAGACTGGAGAATCAATTTGGGATTACGGGAACTGCCCTTGCATGGTTGATGTCATACCTGTCTAGTCGTTCTTACTGTGTGTTGTGCAATGGCACTTCTTCTGATCTTAGGGATATGAAGTTTGGGGTTCCACAGGGATCCGTTTTAGGCCCTCTGCTTTTTTCCCTTTATGTAGCACCCCTTGGGAATATACTGCGGAGTTTTGGGATTACCTTTCATTGCTATGGTGATGACACCCAATTGTAGATGCCGATAACTGCTGGTAATCTCATTCACATAAAATCTTTCGAAGATTGCCTTGCATCAGTGAAAAGTTGGATGTCTTGTAACTTCCTACATTTAAATTCTGATACGACTGAAATGACGGTTCTTGGTCCAGCGAGGTATCGGCATCAATTTGATCAGCTAGCACTTAGTTTAGGTTTGTGTTATACATCATATGGATAAAGTGAGGAATCTTGGGCTAATTTTTGATCCTATGTTGTCTTTTGACTACATTAGAGACATTACGAGGACTGCTTTCTTCCATTTGCGAAATATAGCGAAGATTCATCCCATCCTGTCTATGGCTGATGCTGAGACTTTGATTCACGCATTTGTCTCTTCTAGATTGGACTATTGTAATGCTCTATTTTCTGGTTTACTGCAGTCCAGGATTAGGGGTCTTCAACTGGTTCAAAATGCTGCTGCCAGACTTTTGACTGAAGCAGAAAATTCGACCACATTACGTCCGTTTTGGCATCCCTATACTGGCTGCCACTCGCTGCAAGATCGGATTTTAAGGTACTGTTATTAGTTTATAAGATTGTTCATGGACTTGCACCTCCCTATCTGTCTGACCTGGTAAGCCCCTATGTACCAGTTCGGGCCCTGCGTTCTCAGGGTGCAGGACTTAGTGTTCCCAGGGTGAAAAAAAGTCTGCTGGTCACAGAGCTTTCTCCTACCGTGCCCCAGCTCTGTGGAACGATCTCTTGGCACACATATAGCAGTCGGATACTGTGGAGACTTTTAAATCACGTCTAAAGACTCTTGTTTTCCTTGTTTTATCATTAGTGTTATGATGTGTTTTTATTCTTGTATTCTTTTATGGTCATCTTTTTATTGTGTTTTTAAATTTTTAATTCAGTTTTTTCTGTTCTTATTATGTGTGAAGCGCCTTGAGATTATTTCATCGTGAATTGGCACTATATAAATTAATAAATTTGAATTTGAATTTGAGGGTATTGTTTGCACTGGCATGTGTCAAGATAACTCAACAACAGCTGGACATATTCCTTTCAAACTTGGTGAGAACATTACATATTCAGATCACTGAGATATACAAAAAAGGTGTTTTAGAAACCATGCTCTCCTTGACTCTAACCAAACAGCTCTAAAATATAACCACGTTCAGACATCTACAACCCCAATTCCAATGAAGTTGGGATGTTGTGTAAAATGTAAAAACAGAATACAATGATTTGCAAATCCTCTTCAACCTATATTCATTTGAATACACCACAAAGACAAGATATTTAATGTTCAAACTGATAAACTTTATTGTTTTTGTGCAAATATTTGCTAATTTTGAAATGGATGCCTGCAATACGTTTCCAAAATGCTGGGACAGTGGTAATATGGTGGCGGCTTTGCTTCAAAAAATAATGGCCAATGAGCAATCCAGTAGTACGTATAGAGATCAGTGGTACATCTCTACAACCAAGAAGCCCAGGCGGATGATCTAAATCATATATAGATCAGCAAAATATGAATGACTGGTATGAATTATTTTAAAATAAAGTCACACATCGGCCAAAATACCAACACAGACAGATGTTTATTTAGTTATATATGATATTTTGGTGAGAGGCTTCAGTCTGGTCACTTTTTTTGCTTTTATTTGGGTGTGAGAACCATTTGTTTTGATTATTCGTCATATAATTTGGGTGGCATGGTGCCCAAATGGGTGTATGCATTTCATTTCAAAACCAAAAGGGTCCCAGTTCATGACAGCTGGTGGAAACTCTCCATGTGATGTGTCGTTGTGTCAGGAAGGTTCATCCAGCATTAAAGTGTGTGCCAAATACACATGCAGATCCATATTCAACCTGCTGTGGTGACCCAGAGTTAAGAAAGGGAGAAACTGAAAGAAAAACTATTATTATATAATTTACAAAATCCACAGCAGATGAAGAGATCCAGCTGTTTGTAGAGATATAGGGGTGAAAAAAGGCCATATTCAGATGATGCGCCAAACCTCAGCCTGTTAAAGAGATCTGCAACATCACTTAAATATGTTTCATATACAGGTTTGTTTTGATGTTCAAGCTGCAGGTAAAATCTCCATCATGTGCAACCTGTATATCCTCGAGCCTTGGAAGAGATATTCTTCCATCTTTGTAATGTTTTGTCACTTTTTTATATAACTGTATGAAGAAACATGACAGGAAAATACCGAGATTTCAACTCTACCTTGACCTTGAAACCTAGCGGACGGGAACGGGAACATTAAATCTCGATTAGATAAAGATTTGATGTTTGAAATACAAGTACAAAAACTGTACTTCATGAGCTAATCTGTGAAACCAAAACACGAGTCAGTATAACGGGGTGAACGTCTCGAATGTCAGCATGAAATCGCTCTGAGAAAATCTACTCGCTGTTTTTATGCACTAAATAAATATCAGTACCTGATTAAAGAAATGTCCAAAGCTTTAAGTGATCCTGTCAAAACAAATTGATGTGGTCACAGTTCCAGTTCCAAGGAGGTTCCTGAGGCTATTTAATCTCATATTTTGCCATGCTTAGGAACAGCTGTTTGCCAGTCAAAAAAAAACAAAAACAAAACACCAAAAAGCATTTTTTGCATTAATTTGTTCTGCAGGTTTCCATGACAGCGAGCGGTTGTGAGATACCAGCGTGGGATCCCTGTGGGATTTCCATTGCCTTTTACTCTACTGTGAGGAACAACCTGCAGCTGGTGGACAGGCCCCTAAAAACTCTGACATTTATTATTTGTGTCGGCGCTGGCAGCAGCTCGCGGAGAGTCGGCATGGTGGCGGCTCCTGACAGCTCGCATGTACCGAGGCATCCTCACCAAGTATGTGTCTGAATTCACAGAAAAATAAAGCAACATCAACAACGTCAAAGCCGCCTGCATGAAGATTGTTCCAGAAAGAACCTCAAAACACGAGGCACAAATATAATCAGCGTTCTCTGCTAAAGCAACTCGGCTCCCAGAGTCCTGCAGCTGGGTTTCACTTCAGCCGCCGTGATGAAGTGGAGCCTTGATAATCGTGCTGTCAGTGTTATAAACCGGGTCCGCTGAGCCTGACCCGTAGCTCAGCGCTCTGCCCATGAATCACAGAGCTCAGTAAATATTTGCCCATGAATAACTATAATTAAAAAATACTGCTTGTTGCATAAATTAGGTAATCAATTAGTCTGCATTTGGTATTCGTGTGCTGCCTACTCGGCCTCCAGTTTGACTTATTAGGCTTCCTGAGAGCAGCACTGTGCTTCACTGAGATTTCCCGCTTAGTATTTTCTTATGTTTGCTAAAAAAATGGCCACAGTGCACATGTTTATGCTTTATTTGCACCTCCAACACAAACAGTCGTTTAGCAGCATCTCATGCTTTCAAAAGAGCAATCCCAGATTTTTGACATCCGCCAGTCTGGATCCAGATCACGTCCAAAATTCAGTGGAGTCTTCCATGCCCTACTAATATCTATCTGTGGTGCAAATTTGGTGAGAATTCATGAAGTAGTTTCACATAATCCTTGAAAGCGTATGTAAAGTGAAATCTTGATCCAGAATCTTGATCACCTCCAAAATTGAGTGACATCTTCCATGCCCTGATATCTATCTGTGGTGTAATCTGTACAATTTTTTGATGTAAACCTGCTAACAGATAGACAGACATAATTAAAAAAATGAAAATCCTTGTTCAAAGCTACATTAAACACTGTTGCTTTTTAATTTTACTTTTAATCTTTACTTAATATTCATTCTGTAGTAGAACAAAGAAGTACTGAAGATTTATTTATTACCATTGTGGAGTCGGGGTGAGGTGTGTGGGGGGGGGGGGGCACTGTACCGAAATGCCTGATGATCCTAATATCGCTGGAGTTACCAGATTATCAAAGGAGTCATTTAAAGGAGAACTAAGTACATTTTTTACCTTATTTTTACAGTTTGGGAGTAACTGTAATAGTTAAATTACTTTTTTAGGTGAGAATGAGGGCTTGCTCTCCTCCACCAGGGGTCTCAAAGCAGAAAAACAGCCTTGCAACTAAAGAGAAACTGACCTGGAGTTGTGTGAATGAGAGTCTTGGGTCTCGCAAGAAACACAAACTGCTTCACAGTACTGCAGCAACAACACACACAGGCCCGCTGTTGAGGCACTGATTAGTTAATGACTATAAAAACAAGCCAACAGCTTTATTTCTTATATGTTCATAATCATGACAGAGCGAGCAGGGGGAACAAAAATCCGCTGCTGGAGGAAACGAGAAAGAAAAGCCAGCATGACAGAGTGAGGTGTCACACACAGGTCAACCTCAGTTAGACTTTCTTGGAATAGCAGAGCTGAAAGATAAAGAAGTGTGAAAAACAGATGCAGGCCTGCAGATGCTGCTGGAGGAGGCGTTGGAACGAGATCCACATGAAAGCATGATGTTATAATTCCTCACTGATCTTGTATGTCTTTGAAGAGACAAAAATTTAAACAAACGGTGGGGTAAGACAGGCGGAGAATGTGAGAGAGAGAGAGAGAGAGAGAAAAACAGAAAAAAACAAATGCACATGGAAAGTGGGGATCGGGGGGATCAGTTAGCTTTTTTACGACAGTTTTTGTGACATATGCACTCCCAAGCTGTAGGGGAAGCTCCGTAGAGAAGAATGCAACCAAAACAGATGAAACAGCAAAAAGGTGATCAACCTTACATAGTGCACCTTTAAATGACATAATGCAAAATGCTTAATTGCATTAAGGCCATTATCAGATTACAAGAAATGTGAAACACAGAGGTTTTGGACCAATATTCCATTTTCTCTGGCACATGTGGACCATTAATCTGGTTTCTGTCATTCACAATCCCGGACACAGTTAAGTAAACATGGCAGATAATGACAGCAGACATGGACATGGAGGAATCCACAAATGAAAATCAGATAAATAATAAAATGTACAACTACAATTATTATTATAATACTATAGCTGCTCTGCTATGTGTACGAATGATACTGTCAGATTTCAGTAGCTAAACAGGATAGCTCCTGATAAGTATTTGGATGGAAGACCTCTTTGGAAGACTAGGGTCTATGTGTGTTTCTCCAGGTAAAACTGGAGTTTCTTAAGGATGGGCATCCGGTGTTAAACTTGTGCCAAATCCAAATGCTGATCTGTATTGGCTCCGCTGCAGTGACTCTTAATGCAATGTGGACAAATCACAATAATCATTCAATTCATAATTATTTTAATAAATAATAATTATATTAATGTCTATAGTATTAATAATTTATATTAATCTACAGTGGGGCAAAAAAGTATTCAGTCAGTCCCCAGTTGTGCAAGTTCTCCTACTTAGAAAGATGAGAGAGGTTTGTAATTTCATCATAGGTACACTTCAACTGTGAGAGACAAAATGAGAAAAAAAAAAATCCAGGAAATCACACTGTAGGATTTTTAAAGAATTTATTTGTAAATTATAGTGGAAAATAAGTATTTGGTCAATAACAAAAGTTCAACTCAATACTTTGTAACATAATCTTTGTTGGCAATGACAGAGGTCAATCATTTCTTATAAGTCTTCACCAGGTTTGCACACACTGTAGCTGGTATTTTGGCCCATTCCTCCATGTAGATCTCCTCTAGAGCAGTGATGTTTTGGGGCTGTCGCTGAGCAACACAGACTTTCAACTCCCTCAACAAATTTTCTATGGGGTTGAGGTCTGGAGACTGGCTCGGCCACTCCAGGACCTTGAAATGCTTCTTAGGGAGCCACTCTTTGTTGCCCAAGTGGTGTGTTTGGGATCATTGTCATGCTGGAAGACCCAGCCACGTTGCATCTTCAATGCTGTCACTGATGGAAGGAGGTTTTGGCTTAAAATCTCACGATACATGGCCCCGTTCATTCTTCCCTTAACACGGATTAGTTGTCCTGTCCCTTTTGAAGCCCCAAAGCATGATGTTTCCCCCCGTGCTTCACAGTAGGTATGGTGTTCTTGGGATGCAACTCAGCATTCTTCTTCCTCCAAACATGATGAGTTGAGCTTTTACTAAAATGTTCTTTTGGTTTCATCTGACCACATGATATTCTTAGAGTCCTCTTCTGGATCATCTATATGCTCTCTGGCAAACCTCAGACGGGCCTGGACATGTACTGGCTTAAGCAGGGGGACGCCTGGCACTGCAGGACTTGAATCCCTCTCTGCGTAGTGTGTAGCTTTGTTACTTTGGTCACAGTTCTCTGCAGGTCATTCATCAGGTCCCTCCGTGTAGTTCTGGGACTTTTGTTCACCATTCTCATGATCATTTTGACCCCACGGGATGAGATCTGCATAGGGCCGCGCGTCGGGACGCAGCCGGCGCGGTGCGGTGGCACAGGAAAAACACCTCCGTGTTGATAACCATTTGTAAAATCCAGGCGGCTTTTGATGGCTTTCAGTGGAGTTAGTATATGAGAAATTGTTTAACAGCTGGACATGTTCCAACTTGTCCTTAAGGCTTCCAACAGAGGTGTTTTTCCTGTGACGGAGCGTCGCAGCGGCTGCGAGCCGACGCTGCAATCTGTCCGTACGTCTTTCATTAAAAAAATCTTTAACAGTGGAATATCCAGATAAAATGCTGAAACCGACTTCTTCTGAAACTTCTCTGTTCTCTCACGATGTCCTGGATCAATAGAGCCTGAAATGTGGAGGTTTTCATCTTGAAACAGGCTGACGACGGCGCCTGAGAGCGCTGAGCGACGTCTCGCACCGTGGGAAGTCCTTAAAGCAACAGTATCACCTCAAAATCTCATCAGCCATTAAAATTTTCACCGAAAACCAGCTTAATTTTTCAAACCGTGTCCACTTCGATGTGTCTCACAGGTTTAGAAAAAATTTTGATCAAACAAAGCGCCAGTCTCTCAGCAACTTCTCAGACAAAAGAATTCCGATGAGGGGCTGGACGACTCCTCCCACAAGGAATGCTCACAGGTGGATGACGTCACCGACAGGCGTGGAAAAACTCACGCATGCGCACGAGGGTTCAAGCATGTCTGACGTAAAAACATATGAATGAAATCCATATAGTTTTTGAAAAAAATAAAAAGGACCTATACTTTATTGACAGACCTCGTATAACCAAGATTAAGATTAAAACCCATCCTCTTTTGTCAGTGGAGCTAACAATGCTTCACTGCTATTCATGTGCAAATACAGTCTTCCAGTCAAGGCCCAATCCATCAGGGTCCAGGCATAAAAAACAAGAAACACAGACAGGAAGGTGATCATACAAACACACGTCCACACGTAGAGACAAAGGACATGGACTTTATAAACAAAGTGTGGCATACTGCAAATTCAAGAACAGCAGTTGAAGTATTCTGTGTTGTACAGGTTGTATTCCAAAATGTATTTAAAAAGAACAAAATGAATTGAATTTTCCTGATCACTAAGGCTGTGAACTTTAAAGGCCTCAATGGGTCGTAAGATGCATTTTAGACCAAAGATGATGGTCGAGCCACAGGTGTACTTTTGGATTGTGTGTGTGTGTGTGTTATTCTTTCATCTCACACATTCTTGCCTTATGACATCACAATCATCTCACGGCTAACAGTCTGTCCGACTGCCTTTGTCATGTAACAATGGTTGACAGTTTCTGTACATCAACCCATCCAGTCCACCATGATACAGAACCACCTTGGTCATCGAGGGCAACCACCCTGGTAGACAACCAGTTCAGGTGAAATGTGGGCGTGTTTTTGGCCTTCTTCATCCACTGGGGTGCTCAAAACTAAGGCACAAGAGAAATGCTCCACATGTCCAAAATGTAGCTGATGTTCCTTCACAGCCCAAGTGATCCTAATCATCACACGCTCTCAGATATAAAGTCTGTCCAGCGGTACCTGAGGATGCTCCGAGACACCTGGTAACCAAGTCAATGCCTTGAGTCGGTGGTTTCACGTCTAGTTATTTTTTTGATGTTAATCTTTTAACTATAAACTGAGAACTTTACCGTCAGTAACAGATAAATAACTGTATGAAAGACATTTTTGTCCGTTATTTGAGTTGTTATGAGAAATCAGGATTTCTAGACTTGACTCCTGCTTTTTTGTCGACAGACGGTATGTTTTCTCGCTCCGAATGCAAGCGTATGAATGTGTTGAGGTCACTCTTCAGTACATTAAAGCCCTCCAGTCGTCCATTAGTGCACCTCTGTTCTGTTTAAGAGCTGAGGGTGGGCGTTGGACGTTAGCTGAAAGCCAAATTGGAATGATATAGATATGCAGAATTTAACCCCTAACCTCTGTTAACACGCCCACATCGCCCCAGCAGAGAGCCGCCGCCACCAACATAGGAACACAAGTAATCAAATACATGAGTCAGTGAACGGAAGGGAACGCGGCGCCGTGAGCAGATTTCTAATGACTAATATTAGCATAACCTAATATGCTTGTTGATCAAGGGTACACTTTGGGGGAGGATGTGTTAGGTACAGAATACAACCAAAAGCAGCTGCTGCAAGGCTGCAGCCGCCTTAAGAGGGAGGAGGAGGAAGACACCGAGGCCATTCTTAATGCGGGCTCAACCCGCCGCATAAAGATGAGGCAATCTGCCCGCGCAACACTTAACTATCTTCCAGCCAACTTCTCACAGCCTCCAATTAGATCTGGAGAGAAGGGGACAGTTTGAACAATCGCATGAATATATTTATTTGGCCAAAAACATTTTTCTTTCTTACGTTCCTCTTCCCCATTTTCCCCCAGCAGTTAATTGCACAAATCCCCTCCATGCTCTGGCGTGGGCCGCTCCGGCAGACCTGCCGTACATGTCCTGTAAATTTCCATGAAGACTTAAGTAACAATTGTTGTTTTTTTGGCCCATCACTATTCATGGTCATTAAGTGAGGTGCAGTGGTGCCGAGTTTGGAACGCTCGCCTCAAACTGTTTAGAGTGCATTTCGGAGGAAATACAGGCAAACGTGGCACAAAACAACAAAATGAATTTCTGCAATCTTACATCCATAAGATTCATTTTAAGCCATCAACACTGAGAATACGCGTGTCCCAAAGATGAATCATGCAGCTTCAGTATTGTTTCACAATGGCAGACTTTGCTGGAAACTCCACTGGAGATTCCAAACTTCCAGTGTTTACTACAATGCACGCCTGTTGTGAGGGAGCATCAGCGCCCACATTTTGGCCCATGTGGCCCATTTCTTTGTGCATGAACCAGCACACAGGTGCCTGAGGGTCGAGAACCCCAGTTGCTGGAGAAGGCCAAGGGGATGTCCACATTTCACCTGGCTGAGACAGACAGATGGTTCTTTCAGAGATGTGGGAATGGACCAGTTGTCCATGGTGTTGCTGATGTGACAAACCACAGCACCAGCACATGCCTCTCAGACTTGACTTGAGTGTTTCATGGGTCAAGATCTGACACAGTGGTGCAGTGCACTGATTTCGAGTTGGGAACAAGCTGAAATCCTGAATGATGGAGATCATGGACCTCTAGCTCATATTCACTGTAGTAGATCAAGACATTGAAAGATAAGATCTGTGAATTCATTCCTCACCTACAGTCAGTTATGGTCGCAAACTTTGGCTGTGAAATAGTTTAAAGGTTACGTGAACAACAACAGGGTTTCTAGACTCATCCTTGGAGACAAAGTGAGGACTCCCAACATCCACAAGAAGAACATTTATTTATCTTTTATTTTTGGAATTTCACAGTCCTTATGTTACACACCACCACTAGAGCCTTCCTGCATAAATCCACTGATCACTTCTTTGTGTTCTTTGGGCCACCAATCTGTGTCCACTGGCAATTTATTTTGTCCAAACTGCATCAAATAACATTCAATATGCTGTCTAAAGCCTAGTGTCCACATGTTCTCGTCAGTTTCCAGATGGGTTCCAGATAGAAATCGGGAAGCAAATGGCAGCCAAAGCCGCAAAAAGGGGTGGAGCTGAAGCTGGCAGTGACTTTGCCACTAGTGCCACCTATTCACAGGATGGAATAGTTTGCTGCCTGCTTGCCACACTGCAGCAGTGAGCTTCAGGATAACAGATCGGGCACAGATCTGCATCAATGTTCAATCCAAGTCTAATGTTGTCAACATGCAGTAGGGTTGCTGGGACATTACAGATGGCCTGGGTAAGTTGCCATGAGCTTGTCGTTGACCTGGTTGGGTTCCTGATAATGTCTGTTGGTGCTGAAATTTTGAACGGTCCAAAATTTTGATCCTTACACTCCAGATGGTGGGCGGCACCCTCCAGGATGACCATGTACGCTTGCTGATGGATTGTGGCAGGGTTGATGATTATCCTGTGAGTTTGCCGTATTGCAATTTTTTTCTATTGGGAAGCTAACCACAACCTAGCGGGATGCATGTGAACATGGGGTTTAAGGCACATTTATCGTGCCATTTTTAGAATTTAAGTCATCATGTTAAGTAACAGCAGAGGCTGTGGCGTGCACAAAACCTGTCAGTGTTCATTCAGCAACTTTGGAGTCGAAACGAGGAGTTGATTATTAGTCTTGTAATAATGACGACAGAAGGCAGGCTTTGTAAACCTAACTGAATCAAAGGAACATCCCTGCAGATATGTCCCTCATACGTGATGACTCATAAACAGATGGAACTCCAGTCTGCAGCATTACAAACTGATGAAGTGGATCTGGCTTTCAACAGAATTATTAACTTCATGATCTGTGGCATTTTCTGGGCCTTGCTCATTTTTTGCAGTGAATATTAAATATTTTGCTGGAGATGCAGTGACGCAACGTTTTGACAGCTGTGACAGCTCTGTTTTTGTCAGATGGACCGGGTGCTGCCAGTGGACTCGTCTCCATCTGACAGCAGCTCTCAATGCCGCCACTGCAGCCCCACTATGAGATTTTCACACAGTAAATCCTGAAAAATCACTGCTGAGCGGACACGGCGAAGACAGCGGACATCATTGATGTTCTGCTTCTCCCCCAGAAGAACTAAATCCATCATACACTGTATTTTTCTGTTTTTTCTCCACGTCACTGCAGACTGAGGTGAGCTGCTTCAGGGATCCTGATTACAGATTCTAATAGGGAATGTGTGCAAAATGTATTCTTCCTCAAACACGAAGCTTTATATCTGCTAAAAGATAATCACAGCTCAGTTCTCACGTTTATCACGTACCCAGAGATTTGGTAGTAGGTACTGACATTTTCAACAGAACCCGAGTTGTCTGGTACCAGGCTAAGTAACTCTCATACCTGGTTGGTTTTGGTGCCAGGGGTTTCGTGAACAGCGACTCTGCAGGGCTAACTGCTGCTCCGAGGTTCTGTTTGCCTCAGCACAAGTCAAGAGAGGTTGGTCAGAAATTTGAGCCATTTCTTTCTAAACATATTTAAAATTTTTGGGACCTCCTTCAGCTTGATTTGTGCTCAGGCAGCTCAGTGGAGCCGCAGTGCAACATGGCATCCAATTTTTGTACTGCACATGAAAATAGTTGCTGTAAGATAACCTGATAGCAGTGTGGAGTGGACGTCCGAGTATGCCTGGACCCCAAGCTGCGAGTCAGCAGCAGAGAATTCCAAAGGAAGCAATCATATAGCAATCATATAGTAATTTTGGGTAGGGACGCTAGGGTCATGTCCCTACCAATATTCAGCCCCCTACTGTGTAATCACGACCAATAAAACCGGGTTAAATGTATGCCACTGCTCGAAGCCCCTCTCTTTAACATAGATATCCTTGTGTGATTAGCTACCCGTTCTCGCTAACTTGGTTGGCTATCCCACTTGTCACTCCGATCAGCACACTTCCCACAGTGGCCGCGACCGCCCATCGACCCCCGTCCCCCCCGCCCCTATCTCTCTTTCTTGAGCTAGACTTCGGTGATATTTGGTAATGGATGACGGCCCCCCCTCCCAAGAAATGAGATATTCGTTCATTCTTCACAGTCAGGAATGTAAGTGCAGGGTCTCCGTCAAGCTTTAAAAACTAAGCAAAATCCCTTTCATGAATGGAAACCCTTCTTAAAAGCATTAGGCTTCTTCTGCTCTTTAGGCACTAGGCAGGTTTTAGCAACATGGCAGGACGCATCGTTAGAGCTAGGCTACTGCACAGTTGCAGGAAACTTATTAAAAGACTGCGCGGGCGGACACAATAACAGACAGACAAACGGGAATCGATTCATTCATTTATTCATTCATTTCAGTCGCCGTTATTTTGGGGGGTGTTTGTCAGGAAAATGATAATTTCTCTACATTGATTACGGACCCTGCAGCGGGTCCGTAATCAACTTTTCTGCAGCGCGGCTTTGCTTTGAACCTTGAACCAATCGAAGCAGTGGTTCGCAGATTGAAACAGTGCTTCGATTGCTTTGTTTATTCTTTCTTTCTTTCGCTTAATTTTCCCCCGCTAAAACCCTAAAGAACATACGTCTGTGAGTATTATTTACCTTTTTTATGTTAAACCGACCTGTTATGGTCTTCTGAAACAGTTGATAGATGTATTTTATACCTTAAAAACGGGGAGCGATACTAATGTGTTAGCATGTCTATGGCATTTTCATGTTAAAAGTTAGCATTAAGCAGTTGCAGCTGTCATCACGTTCGGGTGCATTTGTTTTCAAATTGTAATATTTTTTAAATTTATTTTTGTTTATATATTAATAATCTAATGATTATTATATACAATATATACTTATTATTGTCAGACTGGACGAGGGCAGGACACAAATGCAGGCTCGACAAAAGGAAATATACTTAAAGGGTGGTTTATTCAGGCTTGGGATCGATAACAGCAAGGCAGTCCACGGAGCAAAAGTACTTGACAAGGATTAAGCTGAAGACGTGGTCCAAAGAACAAGCAAGGTCAAAACATGAGCAAACAGGTATGTCAGAGCAGAGGCAAAAAAACAGGATCCAGAACACAAAACAGAGTCCAAAAACAAGGCTTGGCAAAACAAGAACGAAACAAGAGGCTGGTACGTGAGTGAATCAACGAACGAGCGGGGAAGAAGTGAAACAGACGCAGGTTAAATAGGGACAGGTGTTAATCAGGAAATGAGGTGCACGTGGAGGAGGAAAGGCCTGGAAAGGGGGGCGTGGTCAGGTGACAGCTAAGAGGCCAATGATGCAGAAGGGCGGGTGACAAATGGGCAAGAGAATGACAGATGAAGGGGCGTGGCTGACTGAGAGGACAAAGTGCAGGTGCGGAACTGAGAGTGCAGTGATCCGGAAAAGACTGTGGAAACAATGAGAGACTGACAAGCAGGAGCAAGAGAAAGGTGATCAGATACAAACATGACAATAAGAGATAGTACAAAGAAAACAATGAACACCACCCTAACTTGATCAAAACTGAAAAGCATACAAGAACGTGATAAGTGAATCATGGGAAATAATACAATAAACCTACTTAGAACAGACAGAAGAACTACAAGAAAACAAACTGAAAACCAAAACCAGAAATACCCAAATACTTAACAGAAGAGAGAACAGTAACATAAGCAAACAACCACTAAATGCTGAAACATAAAAACAGACTGAATAAACTAGAATGGAACTAAAACATAGCTGTAAAGTAACAAAGAAAGAAAGTGACAAAGCAATATGAGAACATTGAATAAACGTGAAGAAAGAGGCAATAACAAAACAAGACTAAAACATAACTGAGGTGAAAAGTAACAAAGGAAGAAAGTGACAAAGCAAAAATCAGAACATGGAAAAAAAAACCCCACATGAAGAAAAAGGTAATTAACAAAACGAGGCTGATGCCAAAGGAACAGAACTAAATGAAGAAGGGCCATATGGGCTGAAGCCTGGAAACGGCCGGGACATGACAATTATATACAGTTTTAGAGAAAGAGACAAAAAGAACCTGAATAGAAACACAACAGAAAATATAAAACCAAAATAAACAATGAACATACCTAAATAATACATACATCCATACATACAGAAATAAATGTTTCCTGTGAACACCTAGTGACTCTACACCTCCATTTCATCCCTGTCTTATTTAAGTTTAATGACAATTTGTTTCGGTCAAACCATATTTTCAGTTTGTTAATTTCTTCAGTGATTTCCTCCAGAACTATCTGCCAAACTTTTTCACTAAATCATCCATCACTAAATGGATGCTGCACTCACTGCAGTTTATTGTCTGGAATAGTCCCAGATTGCATTTCAGAGCTTCTAGAATTCATTTTCGTGCGGGTGGTGTTGGGGGGTAATTTTGGGTTTCAGCTTTTTTTGTTTTTCATCACTTTCATCCCTGAATATGTCAATCGTGAGTCACTTTTGTGCGGATTAAAGTTACTAACTGGGACTCCTGTCTTGTTGCGAGAAAGAAATGAGAATCGTCCTCCGTTCTGTTCACACAGCTCCAACGTTGCGCGGCTCTCTGCCGAGTCAAGTTAGGACGATAGAGTCCAGTCGGAATTAATAACTTCAAAGCGAAACACAGTTTTGTTTATTCTTATTTATGTCCAGAGATCAAGGATACAGTGACCAATTTCATATTTATTTACTTTAAGACTCAATGAAATACATAGAAACCTGTAAAGCCTACTTTTAGTACAAAATTCATGAGGTATCAATAAGGAATTGGATCGATAAGCAGAATCAATAATGGCATCGATATCGATAAAATCTTATCAATACCCATCCCTATTCACGAACGTCACAACACAGCAGATAGGGTCATTTCAATACTTCGTGTTAAATATCCATCCTCGATGAATTCAATTTAAATGTATAGCTGGAGCAATGTTGGGTTAGTTGCTTTGCTCAAGGTCACTCCAGTCATGGATGGAGGTGTAAAGAGAGGTAAGGTTGGGATTTGAGCCTGCAACCCTGTGATTGAAAGACCAACTCCCTAACCATTGGGATGGCTCGTTAACCTATAACATCTGCATGACATGAACTTATGACTGGTAATGCAAAAAAAAAAAAAAATGTCTTGGAGCACTTTTGTGTCCCCACCAATATCAAAATCAAAGATACTCCCTTGATATAGTCTGTCGCACTCCTCATCCGGGTTGTGACACCTGAGTGATGGATCAAGATTCAAAGCTTTTTTTGTCATATGCACAGTAAGGAAACACGTTTCCCTGTACAATGGAGTAGGAAATTGTCTGCATTCAAAAAACTGATGCATTATCTTGCATGGATGTGCTTTATTTGAGTTTGGGCTACATATATTTATTAGATAGAAATCCTGCACATAATTGAATTGAGTTCATCCAAACAGACATTTTTTTGAGTGTGTTTGGGGGAAATACGTGGGGACCTTGTGTGCCCTGTGGCCTCTAGAGTCGCCATGAAGGCCCAACAAGAATCCTAAACATGAGACAGCTAATGGGGCTCTGGTGAAACAAGAAGTCCTCCAGGGGAGGAGGTGATGGCATGTATCACAATGGCTGTGAAGGCTGCAGCAGGCCCTCGAACCACAACTGTCTGGCATTTCCCAGCCATCAGACCAGGCTAAGGATCTGTCAAGGATCTGGTTGTTGGTGTGCAATGACATTCCCACACATAGGCATGTCCAGATCACCTCTCCATGTGGGAATCAATCAACAAGCAATCCTTCTCACCAGCGAGGGATTACCACGACGATGACTTCCAACATCTCTAACATGCCTAAGTTGTACTTACCATGCACGTGCCTTCTGTTGTCTAGCTTTAATTTCATGTTGAACTGTATATGTACGTAAAGTTGGTGTTTATCATTATGCCAAAGTGTCCTTTAAATTTTAAAGAAAGTGTTCGTTGCTTCTGGACCGCATTTTTTTTCTCTGTAATATTCCCAAAGATGAAACCTCGGTTGTCCACTTGGTGTTCGATGGGCAGAAGAGCTTCAGGAAGCATTGGTTTGACCTCGGGCATAACATTCCTCCACATCCTTCCATCTGCAGGCTGGGAAAGTTGTTCACAAATATTGATCCGGCATCACAAAGTGTGCACCAGACCGCACACACGTTGGCTTTCAGTTTCATCTGTGCCTGACAGGAGAGCTCACGGCGAGCTTGTTAATAGGGTTTGTGGAATAAGGAGGATGGCTTTGCGTGTCCCCAGGATGGAAGATGAATCTGAGCCTAATGACGTTCACTGACAGCTTTAATTCTATCAGGACCCAATCAGCTGCACCAATTAGGAGCACTTTGTGAACTGGGGAAAAAGGTGTGCAGATCCTAACCGGGGTCAATTACAGACTGTGGAACTACCGCGAGACTCGCACTACATCACCATGTCTGTCATCGGCCCAGCAACCTCTGAACCCCTCTAATCATGTAATATAAATGTATCTCACTTGCCCTCCGTCTCCACCTCCACCTCATCCAGCTGGATTGTTACAGTTTGTTCCTTCCTCTTTGACCGGCTGTGGTTTTTCAGCGTTCATCCTCATGTCTCACGGCTGAGACATGCTTTTTGCCGTTTGGACACACCGACACATTGTCCGTCAGCAGCTCTGATGCTGATCGCACTCCGAGAAGCTTTTCTGTCTTCTCGTACCGGGGTCTCGCTGCTGCTTGGCAAAAACATACTCAGCTGTCAGTTTCCCGTCTGCAGAAGAGCAGCAACAGCAGCAGCCGCGATCAGGCAACCAACCGCAGGAAACTCTGAGCAGCTTCAACCAGTCGCAGACAGAAGCTGAGGACAGGCATCCGGGCATCTCAGGAAGATCAGACAATTAGCTGACGCAGAGAAAAAAAAGACACTTCATCGATCCACAGAAATGATTGTGGGTCTGGACCAATATCAGAACTCAGTCAGGGATGTCTGAAGATCCAAACAAAATCTTTGACTTTCTAAAACTCAATTTTGTTTTTGCAGAGCAGGTGGCTCTGTGGCGTAGGAGTTGAACTACCAACCTAAAGACTGGACCTTGATTTAATTTTCAGGCTACCTGTCTCTGTCCCTGGAGACAACACTTGATCTGTATCGTCCCAGTCACCCCAGCTGTAAATGGGAACTGGCTTTCATTGGGGAACTAAGCTGTGACGGACTGGCGTTGCCTACAGGGGGAGTCGTAGAGTCTCAACTTCCCACTACAGAACCCAGGAATAAACCCCGTCCCGGTGCAGCTCAGGACCTGTTTAAAACTTACTTCTCCTTCTTTACAGATGAACCACCTTTAACTTGTGATGTTTTCTGGGCTTTATCTTTGTTTGATATTTGGTATCATCATGGTCACGTTTGTTGGTTCACTTTTGTGGATTTTATGTGTTTGTATGTTTGTTTAACTGACACCACCTGCAAGCTGTCAAATCCTTTCTACCTGTGCCGGTAAGAATGTTGGGCCAGTACAGCAAAAATGAAGATGAGGGGGTGAGTGAGTGATTTGATCCATCGAGCTGTGGTGTGTCAACATTTCATCAAACTGAAATGAGCTCATAATGAGGATTAAGTGATTGGACTTTTATGCACCAGATCAGATGAGAAGCAACTTGTTTTGGCTGTGACACATCTGCCACCTGTCGGATGGTTAGTGAAGGCTGGAAGAAGAGGAGATGCCCGTTGGTGCCTGTACTTATCGGCTTCTGGAAAATAAAGTGGTTCTGAATGTTGAATTCTCACTGGTGCGCATTCGGCCACCAGTGCAGAAAACCATCATTCCCACTATGTGTGCAAATATTGGACAAAGTGTGTGTCCGGGTATGCAAAACAAATTAGTAACATGGCATTGTAACATATTTCTTAAAATTACTATGGAGCGTGTATCAAAAGGAAGACATCATGTCCTGGAGTAAATTGGGCCAAATTATGTCACCAAGCATTGTGTAATGTAACACTTGGCCACCACCTCTTGCAACGTGGTCAGAAATTTACTGCTAAATTCACATGTTGGGGAAGCAGCTGCTCCTTTTTTAAAATGAGTAGCACCCTGCATACTCTGACAATATCAGCCATCAGCCTTCCAAGTTAAAGACTGGTTTTTCCTCTCCGGGGTGCAGAGAGTCAGACGTTTTTATTTAATTATGGTGAAAGAGTGAAGAGGGAGACCACTATTACAAAAAAGAAAAAAAAAATCAGACAATAGCAATAACAAATGTGGCATACACTGGTCTACGTTTTATAGTAGAAGTGATCATTCATTGACTATACCTACTTATTCCAATTAAAGCTTATGGGGTAGCTTGAGCCTATCCCAGCAGTCATTGGGTGGGTGAGAGGTGTGGTTCACCCCAGAGAGTCCGCCAGTCTGTAGCAGGGACAAATATTGACACACAAACACATTCACACCTGCATTCAATTTAATAGATTTGTTTAAATGTCATTACATTGGTTTGAATCAAATCTTACAAGTCAGACACAGCTTGTAGACACTAGATAGTACATTATCTAGCATTCAGAGCATATTATAAGGTGGTGTACCTTAGGGTTCCATTCTTGTTCCTCTTCTATTTCGAGTATATGTAAATGATATGAGTTCAGAGCATATTGTGAGGTGTACCTCAGGGTTCGATTCTCTGGCCGCTTCTATTTCCAATATATCTAAATAATATGAAGGCAGCAGTGCAACTACTTCTGTATGCAGATGACTCAGCTTTATTGGTGTCAGGAAAGGATGCATCGGAGAGAAATGGAACATGAATGTCTGCGTGGTGAATAACATTGTCCATCTTATACAATTGAAGGGCCCTAATAAGGCATGACATTTGGCAGTAACATACAGTAACTAGTGTTATTTGGGTTGATTAACATGTCAGGGTGTATAACAGTGGTGCAGAGTAAATACTGCGATACAGGAGAACTTGGCCAAGGGTGAACTCAGCCCCAGGTGTTAGTTGGGCCTGGGGTTAACCCCTATTCCTATTCCGATCCCTAACTCAGGATGAGTTCTCTTGAAACTAACCACTTCAACTTAGTGACTTGACACTAAAAAAAAACAGTTTTATGGAATAAAGTACAAACTCAGTCATAATTGTATATTTTAATCAACCTTCTAATTGTTACATTTGCTGTTGTATTTTTTATTTTAGTCTGTCCTGCTGTGATTCTGATTGAAACAAATCATTAGATCATTTTTAGTCTTGTATTTTTATGAATTTCTCTTATTTTACTTATGTATTAGTATTTGTATCATGCTGTTTGTTGTCATCAAGAGGACCATGTTGGAAATAAGTGCATTTTTCACATCTGCAACCAGAATTAAAAAAAAAACTACAGTGCCGGTCACATGACCAAAGCACCTTTATGTAGTCATGTTGAAAAGTATGTGAACATCTGAGGGCTTTGAGCTGCATGTTTTGTTTACTGGCAGCTAAAAAATCAGCTCGCGTGCAGCGTGAGACAAATATAAAGCAGTAATTGCACACAAGGGGACGGACGTTTAAGGATGAAGTGGAAATGAGAGACAGCGTGTGCAGCAACGTGTCAAGCTGTAGGTTTCACACCGCTGGCAAGTTTGTACAGGTGTCACAAAAATCTGCAATTAAACAAACAAACAAATCGGGCGGGGGGGGGCGAGCAGGAGGAACAACTGTCAGCGGCTGACGGGCTCCAAGGAAGGGGAAAAAAAAATCAACCTGAGTGTTTGTCTTCAGGAGGAAACCGGGAAACAAAGTCTCCAATTGTTTTGTAATTAAACAAGACAATTTGCATCTGAGTGAAGTTACACATTCATGGAATGATTTTTGTGTTTTCTGTTCAAATTCAAAAGCTGAACAAAGCAGCTGTTCTTCACTTATCTGATAAATGTGATTTGTTTTTGGGGTTCAGATGCCGACTGAAATTGGAAGGATTAATGTTATTATTCCAGCTTATTCTGTCTGGAATAAGAAACTGCAAGCATTATAAAAAACAAACTTAGCAAGTGCGTCAGAAATCAGCACCGCCACTGAGATAATAATAATAATAATAATAAAAAATCATCATCATCGTCCTCATGTGGGCAGTATAATAACATTTGTTTTACATTTTGATGAACAACTCCTGAACCATGATTGGTACAGTTAAAATTGTTTTTTTGTTGTTGTTGTTGTTGTTGTATTCCTTTGGTGAGACTGCATCTAACTGTATAGGCCACGCCCATTTGCACTTTGGAAGATTTACCGCCATTTTGAATTTTTTGCAAATCTGATTTTGATTTTGAGTTTTTTACATTTTTTTGCTAACCTTCCTACAATTTTAGTTCGATCTTCATAAGATCTGGCACATACCATGGATGGACCAAGCCACACAGACGTTAGTAGATGGATTTTAAATTTTTCTTTCAGCTTTGCTGCTATTGGCTCCCAAATGTATCAAGCCTGTGGGACATGATCAATATGACCGTATTCAAAAATTGATAGCTTAAGCAATCTGATGGGGGCGCTACAATCACTGCAACAGACATTTGGCAATAAACTACTGAACCCAACATCTTAGAATGACAATTCTTTTTTCTGGTGCTTTTTGTGCTGAAACACATCTCTCAATGTTGTGGCTTTGTAGCCATTTTGATTGATTGCTACTTTTCACTAATACATTTTTTTTACTCAGACACCGTATGTGTAACAGCAATGAAACTTGTCATGTAGCTTTCCAAAGGCACTCACTATTCATGAAAATAAACTTACAAACAACAGGATGGGGCTATAATAACCACATTTACCTTTGGCTAATTTCTCCTGAACCAGACCACATACAGTCCATCCAGAAAGTATTCACAGTGCTTCAGTTCATCCACATTTTGTTATGTTACAGTCTCATTCCAACATGGATGAAATTCTTTTTTTCCCCCTCAGTTCTATTCACAGTAACCTGTAATGACAACATGAAACAAGTTTTGTTGAATTTCTTGCAAATTTAAGAAAAAACAAACAAACAAAAAAATCACATGGACATAAGTATTTACAATCTTTGCCATGAAGCTCAAAATCAAGCTCAGCTGCCTTCTGTTTCCACTGATCATCCTTGAGATGTTTCTACAGCTTAACTGGAGTCCACCTGGGGTAAATTCAGTTCATTGGACATAATTTGGAAAGACACACACCTGTCTACAACCCCAAATCCAATGAAGTTGGGACATTGTGTAAAATGTAAATAAAAACAGAATACAATGATTTGCAAATCCTCTTCAAGCTATATTCAATTGAATATACCACAAAGACAAGATATTTCTTGTTCAAACTGATAAACTTTATTGTTTTTGTGCAAATATTTGCTCATTTTGAAATGGATGCCTGTAACACGTTTCAAAAAAGCTGGGACAGTGGTATGTTTACCACTGTGTTACATCACCTTTCCTTCTAACAACACTCAATAAGCGTTTGGGAACTGAGGACACTAATTGTTGAAGCTTTGTAGGTGGAATTCTTTCCCATTCTTGCTTGATGTACGACTTTAGTTGTTCAACAGTCCGGGGTCCCCATTGTCATATTTTGCGCTTCATAATGTGCCACACATTTTCAATAGGTGACAGGTCTGGACTGCAGGCAGGCCAGTCTAGTACCCGCACTCTTATACTTTTACTATGAAGCCAAACTGTTGTAACACGTGCAGAATGTGGCTTGGCATTGTCTTGCTGAAATAAGCAGGGACGTCCCTGAAAAAGACGTTGCTTGGATGGCAGCATGTATTGCTCCAAAACCTGGATGCACCTTTCAGCATTGATGGTGCCATCACAGATGTGTAAGTTGCCCATGCCATGGGCACTAACACTACCCCAAACCGTCACAGATGCTGGCTTTTGAACTTTGCGCTGGTAACAATCTGGATGTTGTTTTTCATCTTTTGTCCGGAGGACACGACGTCCATGATCTCCAAAACAATTTGAAATGTGGACTCATCAGACCACACCACACTTTTCCACTTTGCCGATGTTTCACTGGACCAAGAACCATCATTTCAGTCTTTTCAGAGTTTAAAAGTAGGAAGTTTCTAGACATCCAACTTCTCACTGCTGCAAGGCAATCTTCTAAGGATTTTATGTGAACGAGATTACCAGCAGTTATCGGCATATATAACTGAGTATCATCTGCATAGCAGTGAATGGTAATCCCAAAAAGCCGCAATATGTGCCGAAGTGGTGCTATATAAAGGGAGAAAAGCAGGGGGCCTAAGACAGACCCCTGAGGAACCCCAAATTTCATGTCACTAAGGGTAGAGGTAGTGTTACTGTACAAAACACAGTGAGAACGACTGGTCAAGTATGACGTCAGCCATGCAAGGGCACTCCCAGTAATCCCAAAATGATTTTCCAGCCTATCAAGTAGAATATGATGATCCACTGTATCGACTGCAGCACTGAGATCTAACAGCAACAGAACCGTAGTGGTGTCTGAATCCATTGTAAGCAGAAGATCATTCACCACTTTAGTGAGAGCCATCTCTGTGGAATGATATTTTCTAAAAGCAGACTGCAGCGGCTCAAAGAGATTATTCTCAGTAAGATAGTCTACAAGCTGCCATGACACCACTTTTTCCAGAATTTTAGAGCTAAATGATAGATTTGATATCAGCCGATATTTTTTCAATACACTAGGGTCAAGATTAGGTTTCTTAAGTAATGGTTTAATCACTGCAGATTTGAAACATTTAGGAACAGATCCAGAAGTTAAAGAAAGATTAATAATTTCCAGCACAATCGGCCCAAGAGTGGGCCACAGGTCCTTAAACAGTTTTGTTGGTATAGGATCAAATAAACAGGTTGTGCTTTTTGTTGACGTTACGAGTTTCATCAGCATGTCTAGAGAGATACCATCAAATTCTGTAAATCTAGGTAATGCCTCAGTAGTGGTGCCCACATCTATAGCAGGGTGTAGTGGCTGGATTAAGGCATGCCGGGATATGTTTAACCTGATGTCTTCTATTTTCTTCCCAAAGTAATCCAGGAAATCTTGTGCTGTAAAAGGAGAGCGAACTGCGGGTGGTTGTCCATGAATAAGTGTTGCCACCGTGTCGAGTTCTGCTTATTTTTGTTGCTCAAATCAGAGTAATAGGTCCGCTTTGTGACCAATAATGCATGCTTATAGTCTAAGATAGCATCACTCCACGCAAGGTGGAATACTTCTAATTTTGAACGACGCCATTTCCGTTCTAGACCTCTTGCTTTATGTTTGAGGTCACGCAGGTAATCACTGAGCCAAGGTGACTGCGATTTGGGGGAACGCGGTTTCAACACAGGTGGTGCAATCATGTCGAGTTTCGTTTTGAGCACTGATTTTAAACTATCCACAAGTCTGTCTACTGACTGGGTATTTGTCAAAAGTGAGGCTAAGACATCAGGCAGTCTAGCTTCTAGTTCAGTCTTAGTTGAGGAGTTGATGCATCACAGTAATGATAAATAAGGTGGTTGTTCCACTGTACATGGCAGTGAAACTGAAAACTTAATAAGTGAGTGATCAGACACCACTGATGTAAGAGGCATGATGTCAATATTCGTGACAGCAATACCACGTGCGAGAACCAGATCCAGGGTATTTCCACTAATGTGCGTCAAATCCCGAATGCATTACCGAAATCCTATTGCTTCCACAATTTCCATAAATGATTTGCAGAGGGGATCAGAAGGATTATTTATATGAACGTTAAAGTCACCAATGATCAGAATGTTATCTGCTCTCGTTGACAAGTTAGAAATGAATGCACCAAATTCATCTAAGAATTCAGAATATGGGCCCGGAGGCCTATATATAGTGACAAAGTAATACGGCTGATTTTTATTCTTCTGACCTTGGCAATGCATAATATCCTGAGCGGAGCGGAGAATCAGATGCTCAAGCGAGTTATATTTGTGACCCCCAACAGCTAATAAGCTAAACCTAGATTTATAAATAAGAGCTACACCCCCGCCTTGATTCGCATCACGAGGGACGTGACTAAATGTATATGCTGGTGGGCAGGCTTCATTTAAGGGGAGCACAGCTGTAGGTTTAAGCCAGGTTTCACATAACCCAATCATATCTAAGTGATGATCATTAAATCATTAATCAACAATGAGTTTGAGGACAGTGATCTTATGTTAATGAGACCCAGTCTAAGGACCTCAGTGGGGTTGACACTTGAGCTGTTTGGGTTTAGGGGGGGTTCCAGAGTGGCATATATTAGATGCCTAGAAGTAGGTTTAGGTTTGAGACATTCCACACGCATTGTAGGTAGCAGACATGAAATCTTTGATATTGCTGGAACAACCATTGGGCCATCCTCAATTTCAACATGATCCAATATAGTAATGGGTATTAAGTTTGCAAAGCATATCCATCTATGATTTTTATGGACACGTCTACGGGAGCAGGCCACAGTCTCAACTTGTTGAAATTCTGCTTACAATGGATTCGGACACCACTACGGTTCTGGTGCTGTTAGATCTCAGTGCTGCATTTGATACCATGAATCATCATATTCTACTTGATAGCTGGAAAATCATTTTGGGATTACTGGGAGTGCCCTTGCATGGTTGACGTCATACCTGACCATTCGTTCTCACTGTGTTTTGTACAGTAACACTACCTCTAACCTTAGTGATATGAAATTCGGGGTTCTACAGGGGTCCGTCTTGGGCTGCTTTTCTCCCTTTCTTCCACCTGAGAAATATATGGAAGATTTATCCCAACCTGTCTATGGCTGATGCTGAGACTCTGATCCATGCGTTTATGTCTTCAAGATTGGACTACTGCAATGTTGTATTTTCTGGTATACCGCAGTCCAGCATTAGGGCTCTCCAATTGGTTCAAAATGCTGCTGCCAGACTTTTGACACGAAGCAGAAAGTTCAACCATATTACACCCATATTGGCATCGCTTCACTGGCTTCCTGTCCCAGTGAGATCAGATTTTAAGGTTCTGCTACTCGTCTATAAAATTGTTCATGGATTGGCACCTCCCTACCTAGCTGACCAAATTAAACCTTACATACCGGCCCAGGCTTTGCATTCTCAGGGTGCAGGACTACTTTGTGTCACAAGGGTGAATCACAAGTCTGTGGGTCATAGAGCTTTCTCTTATCGTGTCACTAAAACAGTCCGATTCTGTGGAGACTTTCAAGTCCAGACTTAAGACGCACTTATTTTCCCTCTCGTATGGCTAGCATACTGACATAGTATAGTTCTACGCTTTTTACTCTTAATTCATTTTATTAGAAAACGGAGCATGCCGAGGCCTCAACTTTACCTAAATTCTGGGTCTTTTAGTGAAGCTTAGGGCTAGTGGCCGGTGATCACTTTAGTATTTCCTGTTTTTTTCTTGTTTAATGCTGACAAATTATACTGTATTTCTTGTCTTTCTGATGCCTGCTTCTGTTTTTTCTCTCTGTTTAAGGTGCGGCTCCATCCAGAGATGGGTGTGGTAGTTGTGCTGGAGACCCTCCTGTCTTGTGCACCAACAGCACTTCCTATATGTTTGTTTTGTGAATTGTTCTATAATTTGTGTTCGTAGCGTGGCCCAAGCAGAGGGTCACCCCTTTGAATCTGGTCTGCTTGAGGTTTCTTCCTCAGAGGGAGTTTTTCCTTACCACTGTTGCTCTGGGGGTTAGTAAGGTTAGACCTTACTTGTGTGAAGCACCTTGAGGCAACTCTGTTGTAATTTGGTGCTATATAAATGAAAATAAATTGAATTGAAATTAAAAGGTGAGTAGGTGTGGCCTAATTCACTGAATGTGCTTTAATTCATGATTGGCCCCTTGTCTCTGTTCTAAAGTTTGACATTTTAACATAGAATTCAATGGGAACCTGCTTGCTTTTGGAGCCAGCATCAAGTGGCTAGTCAAGTAACTGCAACTATTTTCTTCTGGCTGGGCTTCATCTGAGACAATAAATGCTTCCATCTTGGTTTGTACTCACTCAGTGGATACAAAGGATTTGCTTTAAAGCTTAGAACTTTCAGGTGACCACTGACCAGAGGGGTTTCCTCCACCGGTCACTGTGACATCAAACGGACCCGTCTGACATTAAGAAATGGTACCTCACATGACTGCAAGACATAATGACCATATTTATGATTTGGTCAGTTTTGTGGAAAAAAAAAAACAACCGGAAATATGAGATGGGGTAACAGGTATTCCAACCCACCAAAATATGCAAATTAATACTGCCCTTTTAATTAATTTATTCAGTTTGTAGACATCAGTCCAATGAAAACGTACATACTGTACCTCTTTCAAGCTCAGTACACTGACCTGTTTGCACAAATCTTAGAGGAAATACTCAATGGCCTTTGTTTTTTTATTAATTGCCAAAGGACAGATTCAGCAGAAGATAGTACTTTTTAAATTTGCACTAAGAAAATTTGATTGATGGTGATTGTCCTCATTAGCAGTGGAACTATGAGGCAGCACTGAAACTATAAGGACACACATTAACTTCTTATTTTCAAAGGTTGATTTTTATTTTTTCAGTTTTCATGTTCCAGTCAAATGTCTTAGCTTTTGTATTAATTCTGTGAAAGTATGAATTTCATATTGTGAAGTGAAAAAAAAAACAAAAAACAAAAACCAAAATGAGCAAAATGTAAGTAAAATAATGATTCCACTAAATTTTTAACACTGCTCAGAAAAACAGATATACAAGCAGAGTATTCAGCACGGGATGTCTTTGACTATTTCGAGAAGAAAATTGAGGATATTAGGTTGAGCATATCTCAGGAAGCCTTGGTCCAACCACCACATACTGCTATGGAGGTGGATGGTCCCACTGAGGTGTTACCCAGATTTACAGATTTTGATGGTATCTCGCTAGGTGCGCTGACGAAGCTTGTGATGTCTACATAAAGCACAACCTGCTTATTTGGTCCCATACCAACAAAACTGTTTAAGGACCTGTGGCCCATTCTTGGGCCGACTGTGCTGGAAATTGTAAATCTCTCATTAACTTCTGGATCTGTTCCTAAATGTTTCAAGTCTGCAGTGATTAAACCATTGCTGAAGAAACCCAATCTTGACCCTAGTGTATTGAAAAATTATAGACCGATGTCAAATCTATCATTTTGTTCTAAAATCCTTTAAAAAGTAGTTTCGCGACAGCGATAGTTGTGAATGACCTTTTGCGAGCAATGGACTCGGATACCACTACAGTCTTGGTGCTTGTCAGGTCCGTTGCCCTAACTGGACCTGGCACTTAAACTGTGCCTGAGATCGTATCCTGCAAAACACAGTTTCTCAAAGCACAATCACATAAAAAGAGACAACATTAGACAGAGATCTCTTTTGTGAGCTTTGCGCAAAGGGGAAAAGCTTCGGAGAGAGCGTACAACCTCAGACCAACCTTGCTTTCCCTGCTCCTCTCCGCCGCCCCCCCGGCGCTTGCTCTTTTATTGAAAAAGAAAAAAAATCATAAACAATACAACGTAGCATTAGGGTACATTGCGTTTGGGGAAGGGAGGGGTGAACGGTTGCTTGTGAGTTACGGTTTCCTGTGAAACATGCTCGTTTCTTTCACTGAAAGAAGGGAGTAAGCAGTTAAGTTTCGATGTCAACAGAGTCCTGAAACAACCTTTAGTTCATCACTGTGGCTGAGCAATCATTTAGCTTAAATGCAGCATATATGAATGGGTACATAATTATTATGATTGAATGAGTAAATTAAGTATAAAAGAATATAATTCAGACAATAATAAATGTAGAATCCTTTAACAAGTCAGCTAAGACATTTCTTTCAGTCTTGTGGCTGGTTTCACTCCCACATCACACAGATAACAGATAGTTGATACAGTTCATTTCACAAGAAGCAGAAACTTAACTCAGACTACTTTTGATTACATTGAATATCATGTAAGCAGGCAATGATTAATTAAATAAATGGTAACAACTCATAAAATCCCCATCAGTGCTGTTGGATCTTAGTGCTGCGTTTGATACTGTGGCTCATCATATTTTACTCAACAGACTGGAGAATCAATTTGGGATTACGGGAACTGCCCTTGCATGGTTGATGTCATACCTGTCTAGTCGTTCTTACTGTGTGTTGTGCAATGGCACTTCTTCTGATCTTAGGGATATGAAGTTTGGGGTTCCACAGGGATCCGTTTTAGGCCCTCTGCTTTTTTCCCTTTATGTAGCACCCCTTGGGAATATACTGCGGAGTTTTGGGATTACCTTTCATTGCTATGGTGATGACACCCAATTGTAGATGCCGATAACTGCTGGTAATCTCATTCACATAAAATCTTTCGAAGATTGCCTTGCATCAGTGAAAAGTTGGATGTCTTGTAACTTCCTACATTTAAATTCTGATACGACTGAAATGACGGTTCTTGGTCCAGCGAGGTATCGGCATCAATTTGATCAGCTAGCACTTAGTTTAGGTTTGTGTGTTATACATCATATGGATAAAGTGAGGAATCTTGGGCTAATTTTTGACCCTATGTTGTCTTTTGACTACATTAGAGACATTACGAGGACTGCTTTCTTCCATTTGCGAAATATAGCGAAGATTCATCCCATCCTGTCTATGGCTGATGCTGAGACTTTGATTCACGCATTTGTCTCTTCTAGATTGGACTATTGTAATGCTCTATTTTCTGGTTTACTGCAGTCCAGGATTAGGGGTCTTCAACTGGTTCAAAATGCTGCTGCCAGACTTTTGACTGAAGCAGAAAATTCGACCACATTACGTCCGTTTTGGCATCCCTATACTGGCTGCCACTCGCTGCAAGATCGGATTTTAAGGTACTGTTATTAGTTTATAAGATTGTTCATGGACTTGCACCTCCCTATCTGTCTGACCTGGTAAGCCCCTATGTACCAGTTCGGGCTCTGCGTTCTCAGGGTGCAGGACTTAGTGTTCCCAGGGTGAATAAAAAGTCTGCTGGTCACAGAGCTTTCTCCTACCGTGCCCCAGCTCTGTGGAACGATCTCTTGGCACACATATAGCAGTCGGATACTGTGGAGACTTTTAAATCACGTCTAAAGACTCATTTGTTTTCCTTGTTTTATCATTAGTGTTATGATGTGTTTTTATTCTTGTATTCTTTTATGGTCATCTTTTTATTGTGTTTTTAAATTTTTAATTCAGTTTTTTCTGTTCTTATTATGTTGTGTGAAGCGCCTTGAGATTATTTCATCGTGAATTGGCACTATATAAATTAATAAATTTGAATTTGAATTTGAGGGTATTGTTTGCACTGGCATGTGTCAAGATAACTCAACAACAGCTGGACATATTCCTTTCAAACTTGGTGAGAACATTACATATTCAGATCACTGAGATATACAAAAAAGGTGTTTTAGAAACCATGCTCTCCTTGACTCTAACCAAACAGCTCTAAAATATAACCACGTTCAGACATCTACAACCCCAATTCCAATGAAGTTGGGATGTTGTGTAAAATGTAAAAACAGAATACAATGATTTGCAAATCCTCTTCAACCTATATTCATTTGAATACACCACAAAGACAAGATATTTAATGTTCAAACTGATAAACTTTATTGTTTTTGTGCAAATATTTGCTAATTTTGAAATGGATGCCTGCAATACGTTTCCAAAATGCTGGGACAGTGGTAATATGGTGGCGGCTTTGCTTCAAAAAATAATGGCCAATGAGCAATCCAGTAGTACGTATATAGAGCTCAGTGGTACATCTCTACAACCAAGAAGCCCAGGCGGATGATCTAAATCATATATAGATCAGCAAAATATGAACGACTGGTATGAATTATTTTAAAATAAAGTCACACATCGGCCAAAATACCAACACAGACAGATGTTTATTTAGTTATATATTGATATTTTGGTGAGAGGCTTCAGTCTGGTCACTTTTTTTGCTTTTATTTGGGTGTGAGAACCATTTGTTTTGATTATTCGTCATATAATTTGGGTGGCATGGTGCCCAAATGGGTGTATGCATTTCATTTCAAAACCAAAAGGGTCCCAGTTCATGACAGCTGGTGGAAACTCTCCATGTGATGTGTCGTTGTGTCAGGAAGGTTCATCCAGCATTAAAGTGTGTGCCAAATACACATGCAGATCCATATTCAACCTGCTGTGGTGACCCAGAGTTAAGAAAGGGAGAAACTGAAAGAACAAACTATTATTTATATAATTTACAAAAATCCACAGCAGATGAAGAGATCCAGCTGTTTGTAGAGATATAGGGGTGAAAAAAGGCCATATTTCAGATGATGCGCCAAACCTCAGCCTGTTAAAGAGATCTGCAACATCACTTAAATATGTTTCATATACAGGTTTGTTTTTGATGTTCAAGCTGCAGGTAAAATCTCCATCATGTGCAACCTGTATATCCTCGAGCCTTGGAAGAGATATTCTTCCATCTTTGTAATGTTTTGTCACTTTTTTATATAACTGTATGAAGAAACATGACAGGAAAATACCGAGATTTCAACTCTACCTTGACCTTGAAACCTAGCGGACGGGAACGGGAACATTAAATCTCGATTAGATAAAGATTTGATGTTTGAAATACAAGTACAAAAACTGTACTTCATGAGCTAATCTGTGAAACCAAAACACGAGTCAGTATAACGGGGTGAACGTCTCGAATGTCAGCATGAAATCGCTCTGAGAAAATCTACTCGCTGTTTTTATGCACTAAATAAATATCAGTACCTGATTAAAGAAATGTCCAAAGCTTTTAAGTGATCCTGTCAAAACAAATTGATGTGGTCACAGTTCCAGTTCCAAGGAGGTTCCTGAGGCTATTTAATCTCATATTTTGCCATGCTTAGGAACAGCTGTTTGCCAGTCAAAAAAAAACAAAAACAAAACACCAAAAAGCATTTTTTGCATTAATTTGTTCTGCAGGTTTCCATGACAGCGAGCGGTTTGTGAGATACCAGCGTGGGATCCCTGTGGGATTTCCATTGCCTTTTACTCTACTGTGAGGATAAACAACCTGCAGCTGGTGGACAGGCCCCTAAAAACTCTGACATTTATTATTTGTGTCGGCGCTGGCAGCAGCTCGCGGAGAGTCGGCATGGTGGCGGCTCCTGACAGCTCGCATGTACCGAGGCATCCTCACCAAGTAATGTGTCTGAATTCACAGAAAAATAAAGCAACATCAAACAACGTCAAAGCCGCCTGCATGAAGATTGTTCCAGAAAGAACCTCAAAACACGACTGGGCGTTAGCCTGCTTGACTCCACCCACTCTGTTTGCCTGGCCTAACTGGGCAGTTGGAGTGGTTGTCGGAAACTAATAGTGCATCTTTTTTAATTGCCCCTGCGTGCAGTTGTTTGACAGATGCCATCAGCACTAATTAGTCACTGACAGCATTATCAAGTTGCCGTCTTGTACAGAGGGGCCGGTCCTCAACGCCACCGCCAAATTAAAGTGGAGTGAACTAACGAGCACACACAGGCGCCATCCCAGAGGCTTTACATGAAAGTGGCATTCTTCCTCTCAGAGACGGTGCTGGGGAGGGGGCTCGGAGACGAGAGATGACCAGGGACACCAAACACGAAATAATTGCTTCAAAACAATATAATTCCAACAAGTTCAAGACCAACACGTGAGACTTCTAAATACATTTTTTCACATCTGGATTTTGACATGTTGGAAAGTGTTGGAATCTGCAGTCATGTTTTTTCAATAAAAAATGTAAAGAACAGGAATGATTTTTTGTTGAGATGGGGGAGGGGGGATTTCAGCCAGTTTTCTACAAGTTCTTCTTAATTTCTCAAGTTTATCAGCTGATAAAATTTTGATTTCTGTCCTTGAAGGCAACCACTGGAGTCAGTTCATTTTTCACTTGTAGATGTAGCGACGAACTGTGTTAACTGACGATGGTTTTCTGATGTGTTCCTGAGCCCATGCAGTAAGATCCTTTACACAATGATGTCGGTTTTTAATGCAGTGCCCCCTGAGGGATTGAAGGTCACAGACATTCAGTGTTGCAGATGACAGGCTTCAATGTCCTCATTGTTGACACTGATGCATTTGGAGTTCAGGAATGACACCACCTGCTGCTCCACAGACTCTTGGTCTGCTTCTGTGTGTTCTCCTCCAGTCCCCACTGCCCTTGCATGTGATCTTGGTTTGAGTTCTAAACCCATGACAATCAAGTCATTAATTCTTGTGTATTGTTCAAGATTTGCAAGGCTATCATCCAGCGCAAGGATCCCTTTCTCCTTCTCCTCATTTATTGTTTTTAAAGCTTTGATTTCCACCATTAGATCCATTATGGAGGCTTGCTGTTTGGCAATCATGTCCGTTTGCTCCAACACTCTATTGAGTGACGTTTTAATGTCCTCAAGTTCTTCCTCCATTCCAGCTTGTGCTATTTTGGGCCCATCATAGTGTGTCTGCACTCACGAGTAAATCAAGTGCAAAGACAAAAACACTGCTTCAGCTAACTAGCTCTAGGCTTCAGCAGCAAGTGAGCCAGCGGGCCTTGACAACTGCAGTAAGCCATGAGGCTTTAGCGATGAGTAGGCCAGTGGGCCTCGATGATTCCAGGGAGCACACAAAACCACAGCCATTCCAAAATGAAACGATGAACAAATAAAGCTCTTAACTCATTCCAAAGTCAGTTCCAAGCAGAAACAAGGCCGATCCAAACAGAAACAAGGTGACAGTCGGTGAGTTGACACACACACACACATATATGTATATATATATATATATATATACAGTGAGGAAAATAAATATTTGAACACCCTGCGGTCTTGCAAGTTCTCCCACTTAGAAATCATGGAGGGGTCTGAAATTTTCATCTTAGGTGCAGGTCCACTGTGAAAATCCGGAAATCGCAATGTATGATTTTTTAATAATTTATTTGTATGTTAGTGCTGCAAATAAGTATTTGAACACCTGTGAAAATCAATGTTAATATGTGGTACAGTAGCCTTTGTTTGCAATTACAGAGGTCAAACGTTTCCTGTAGTTTTTCACCAGGTTTGCACACACTGCAGCAGGGATTTTGGTCCACTCCTCCATACAGATCTTTTCTAGATCTTTCAGGTTTGGAGTTTCAGCTCCATCCAAAGATTTTCTATTGAGTTCAGGTCTGGAGACTGGCCAGGCCACTCCAGGACGTTGAAATGCTTCTTACGGAGACCCTCCTTAGTTGCCCTGGCTGTGTGTTTGGGGTCATTGTCATGCTGGAAGACTCAGCCATGACCCATCTTCAGTGCGCTTACTGAGGGAAGGAGGTTGTTTGCCAAAATCTCGCAATACATGACCCCATCCATCCTCCCTTCAATACGGTGCAGTCGTCCTGTCCCCTTTGCAGAAGAGCACCCCCAGAGTATGATGTTTCCACCCCATGCTTCACGGTTGGGATGGTTTTCTTGGGGTTGTTCTCATCCTCTAAACATGGTAAGTGGAGTTGATTCCAAAAAGCTCTATTCTGGTCTCATCTGACCACATGACCTTCTCCCATGCCTCCTCTGGCTCACCCAGATGGTCACTGGTGAACTTCAAATGGGCCTGGACATGTGCTGGCTTGAGCAGGGGGACCTTGCTGCCCTGCAGGATTTTAAACCATGACAGCATCATGTGTTACTAATGTAATCTTTGTGACTGTGGTCCCAGCTCTCTTCAGGTCATTGACCAGGTTCTCCTGTGTAGTTCTGAGCTTTCTCAGAATCATCCTTACCCCACAAAGTGAGTTCTTGCATGGAATCCCAGACCGAGGGGGATTGACAGTCATCTTGTGTTTCTTCCACTTTCTAATAAATAATCATAACAGTTGTTGTCTTCTACCAAGCTGCTTGCCTGTTGTCCTGTAGCCCATCCCAGCCTTGTGCAGGTCTCCAGTTTTGTCCCTGGTGTTCTTAGACAGCTCTTTGGTCTTGGGTATGGTGGACAGGTTGGAGTGTGATTGATTGAGTGTGTGAACAGGTGTCTTTATACATGTAACAAGTTCAAACAGGTGCAGTTAATACAGGTAAAGAGTGCAGAATAAGAGGGCTTCTTAAAGAATATTAACAGGTCTGTGAGAGCCAGAATTCTTGCTGGTTGGTTGGTGTTCAAATACTTATTTGCAGCAGTAACATACAAATAAATTATTAAAAAATCATACATTGTGATTTCCAGATTTTTTTCTTTTAGATTATGTCTCTCACAGTGGACATGCACCTAAGATGAAAATTTCAGACTCCTTCATGATTTCTAAGTGGGAGAACTTGCAAAACCGCAGGGTGTTCAAATACTTATTTTCCTCACTGTGTATATATATATATATATATATATATATATATATATATATATATATATATATATATATATATATATATATATATATGTGTGTGTGTGTGTGTGTGTGTGTGTGTGTGTGTGTGTGTGTGTGTGTATGTGTGTGTATAAAATTTGCAACAATCTCAAAAAACATTTTTTTGCATTGTCATTATGGGGTATTGTGTGTTGAAGTTTGAGGGGAAAAAATGATTACATTCATTTTGGAATAAGGCTGCAACACAAAAACAATTGTGGAAAAAGTGAGGTGTCAACAACCTTCTTGGCCCACAGACTAATACAAATAGCTTTCTTCTCTACATTTAGCCCATTCTGACCAGAAATGATCCAACCACTAGGGTCAGTCAATAGCCACACTCTGACACCTGGAGACCAACTGCAGCAATTTAATTGTTTTTCAACTTCACTTGATTTCATTGAGGTTAATGTGTGTTGGCCACAGGAGAGCAGAAGTCTATGGAGAAATCCACATTTCAACATCTCAGGTGGATCCAGAGATGTGGACAATATTTTGGACGATGACCTCTGATTTGACCTTGACATGACCTGTGCTGTGAGAGAACAGTCCACAGAGTTTGTTCACCAAGTTTGAAACTGAAGCAGTGGTTGTTTGGTCATGTAGCACATATAGATAAACATGTCCATAATTCTGTGGGTCAAGTGTTGAACATGTCGGGATGGGATGTGATGTTTCGGATGCCATTGACCTTGACCTTAGGCACATTTGACCTCACCTGGGCAATTATGTAACAAACCTATTTAAGTGCACGTTCGAAGTGGGAAAAAATGACCCTAGTGACCTTGACCTTTGCAGAAACAATCCCTTTAAGGACAGTTAGAAATGTGGCCATCAACCACATATCAGGTTGGTACAAACAGATGTGGGAGGAGTCAGAAACAAACAAACGTAGTGCAGTTTCTGTGTTTGCAGTTTCCTTAAAGTCGTCCGTTTATTTTTGAGGACCTGCAAACTCTGTCATGCATGTTTCGGACAGACATTTTTGGACATTTGTCCACAGCAGAAGATCAACTGTTTTTCCAAATGGAGAGCCACCTGCTGGTCTGGAGGAGTACAACACTGTGCATGAACAAACAATAAATATGCACAAATTAAAGGATGAATTTCTGCATTTTTTTAATTGATTAATCAGAAAAATCCACCTTAAATAACGACATTGTTGCGTTGCTGGAGTGACTAAAGTGCGCGTGTTTTGTAATGAGCGTCACGGCCTCATGGGGGTTGCTTGTGTGTTTCTCCCCGTGTCAGAAATGTTGCTTAATTAAGTGCATGGTTAAGATGGTGCGAGCAGTGTGTCAATAAAGTTACCAGCAGCCACACACCTGACAAATAATAAATCTGCGTTAGTCATAAAACAGTGTTGCAGTGCTGCTCTCAGTTTATCACTCCACTTTAATCACTACAGGATTTTACCAGCGTGCGAGCAGACCGAAGTAAAGCTGATGGAGGAGTGCAGCAGGGATCGCTAACGGGCCTCTCACAGAGACCTTTAAATGCCAGCAAAAACACATGACTTCATCCATAAAATCATCCCTCAGTCCTCTCAGCCGCAGCCATTAGCAGTAATTCAGCTCTCAGCTTCCCATCACAGCCACGCTAACTGCACCTCCCGCCCCAAAGGCCGTGGCTAAAAACAAACACATGGCTTTTTATTGAAAAGAGAAAGTAGCGCCGCTGTCAGTCGCAGGATTTGCATGATGTATGAGGCAGGGACGAGCGAGCGTCTCTAAATAATTAAACCAGAAATAAAAGCTTCAAACGTCTTTGCAGCAGCAGTCCTGCTCGCTGGTTAATCAATGCTAACAGGGAGTATCAGGGGACCAAACCGATCAATTCGGGCGGCGGCGGCGGCGGGGGGGGGTAGTAAACTGACAGAGCTGGAAACCCCTGTCACAATAGGAGAACATCTGCTGATAATTCAGTGTAATGGAAGGGCGTGCACAACGAGATAGCCCCGCCCATCACGTATCCTTGTTCAACCCAGAACCTGCCCATAGTCTCACTGGGTTCTGACATCAATTTTGTCGAAAAAATAAATAAAAAATCTACTCTGGACTGGGTTGTGGAAGTGATCTGGATCTGTTGCCAGATCTGGCACAAAGTCAGCTGGACTCAGGTCTTTGGATGTCACTTTGTTTGCAACGATTGTTGATTTTCATTATCAAGCATTCTGCAAATTGTTACAATTAATTAAGTCGTTTGCTGAAAACGAGGAGATGTATAAAAATTAAATTGGTTTCTTGGCTCATTTTGTGCTGAGAAACAAAAGAGGGACTAATTCCTTTCACTGCACCGTCTCAAGTTTGTGCTGCTCCATCTCTAAAATCTACTTCTGCTGAGATTTATAAACCCAAAATCACAAACTGTTGAGAAGATAAGAAAAATTGCAGCGATACTTAGATTGATTTTGAGGCTTGTTTCATTTCATTTGTTCATATACATCCATCCCTGCATTTCAGGCCTACAACACATTCCAACTCTAGCTGGGATGGGGGCTGTTTAATGTAAATTTAAGGATTAAAGCATCACTTTTACAGACTGTTCTTAGGACGTGTCAGGGGATGAACACATGAACATTCCTGGAATTCCAGAATCGTCATGCAATTTTTCTGATCATCTTCAGCACATTTTGTTAAACTGTGTCCATTTCTTCTTCAACTAACACTGTTGGGAAAGTGTAGGTACACGGACCCACAACAGGGGGTGCAAATGAACGGACAATGGAGTAGGTCAAATAACAACACTTTACTGTTGTGAATGCGCACAACAAATACAACAGATTACAACAATGGTCAAAAAGTCAATTCACAAAGATGTCATGTGGGCAGGCTCGAAGATAGAAGACGTCTGTCCAAAGCAGAACCGGAACCACACGATTTCCTCCGCCACCAGACCACGGGAATACTGGAGCCGCCAAGTCCCGAACTCCCAGGTGGCCACTGCCTCCGCGTGTCGGACCTGGTACTGCTGGCGAGGAACAACAAACAATTAAATGTGGGCGCGTTTGCACCCAGCAATCCACATGGCAGGAAAACTACCTCCACCTCTCGTTGAAAAAAGAAACAGATTATCTGCTGTCCAAACACACACAAGCAACAGATATTCCTGTCACAGTCAGCTGAGAACGTTACCTTCCAGGTAGAAACGATATCTCGGCAAAGAGGTGGAGACGTCGTCCTGCTGATGTACTCCTGCCGATCAGATGATTGGTAACAGCTGTTGCAGGTGATGCGTGACAGCTGTCACCCTGGCTGCTCCTGTGAGGCGGCTGCGCCCTCTGGTGCCTGGAGCCCGCACTCCAGACAGGGCGCCCTCTGGTGGTGGGCCAGCAGTACCTCCTCTTCTGGTGGCCCACACAACAGGACCCCCCCCCCTCAACGGGCGCCTCCTGGCGCCCGACCAGGCTTGTCCGGGTGGCGGTGGTAGAAATCGGCCAGGAGGGCCGGGTCCAGGATGAAGCTCCTCTTCACCCAGGAGCGTTCTTCAGGTCCGTACCCCTCCCAGTCCACCAAATACTGGAAGCCCCGGCCCATCCTATGGACATCTAAGAGCCGGCTCGCCATCGATGATCCGGGCAGGAGGTGGTGCCGGACCGGGAGTACAGAGGGGTGAGGTGTGATGGGGCTTGATCCGGGACACATGAAAAACGGGATGGATCCACAGTGAGGCCGGAAGCTGAAGCCTCACTGCGGCTGAACTGATGACCTTGATGATTTTGAACGGACCGATATACCGGTCCTGCAGTTTAGGGGAGTCCACTTGAAGGGGTATGTCCTTGGTAGACAACCACACTGCCTGCCCTGGCCGGTACGTAGGGGCCGGGGTCCGCCGACGGTCTGCATGGGCCTTCGTCCTCATCCAGGCCCTCAGCAAGGCAGAACGGGCGGCACGCCACACCCGACGGCACTTCCGTAGGTGGGCTTGGACCGAGGGCACACCGACCTCTCCCTCAACCACCGGCAACAAAGGAGGTTGGTACCCCAGACATACCTCGAAAGGGGAGAGGCCGGTGGCTGACAACACCTGGCTGTTATGGGCATACTCGATCCAGGCCAGATGGGTACTCCAGGCCGCCGGGTGCGTGGCTGTCACGCAACGCAGGGCCTGCTCCATCTCCTGATTGGCCCGTTCTGCTTGCCCGTTGGTCTGGGGATGATACCCGGATGAGAGACTCACCGTGGCCCCCAGTTCCCTGCAGAAGCTCCTCCAGACGTGCGAGGAGAACTGGGGACCGCGATCGGAGACGATGTCTGTTGGGATCCCATGCAGCCGGACGACGTGGTGAACCAGGAGGTCCGCTGTCTCCTGGGCCGTCGGGAGCTTCGGGAGGGCCACGAAGTGGGCCGCCTTGGAGAATCGGTCCACTATCGTGAGAATGGTGGTGTTGCCCTGGGACGGCGGGAGGCCTGTGACAAAATCCAGGCCGATGTGGGACCAGGGGCGATGGGGCACGGGCAGCGGCTGGAGCAGTCCCGAAGCCCTGCGATGGTCAGCCTTGCCCCTGGCGCAGGTGGTGCAGGCCTGGATATAATCCCGGACGTCGGCCTCTAGGGACGCCCACCAGAAGTGCTGCCGGACAACTGCCACGGTTCTTCGCACCCCTGGATGACAGGAGAGCTTAGAGCCGTGACAGAAGTCCAGGACTGCAGCCCTAGCTTCTGGTGGGACGTAGAGTCTGTTCTTCGGCCCAGTTCCGGGGTCCGGGCTTCGTGCCAGGGCCTCCCGGACGGTTCTCTCTACGTCCCAGGTGAGGGTGGCCACGATAGTGGACTCCGGGATGATGGGTTCCGGTGGATCCGACAACTCCGTTTTGACTTCATCTTCATGTACCCGGGACAAGGCATCCGATCTCTGGTTTTTGGTCCCGGGATGGTAGGTGATCCGGAAGTCAAAACGGCTGAAGAACAGTGACCAGCGGGCTTGCCTGGGGTTCAGCCGCTTGGCGGTCCTGATATACTCCAGGTTCCGGTGGTCAGTGAAAACCGTGAATGGCACGGACATTCCCTCCAACAGATGTCTCCACTCTTCAAGAGCCTCTTTCACCGCAAGGAGTTCTCGATTGCCGACGTCATAATTCCGTTCGGCCGGGGTCAACCTGCGGGAAAAGTAGGCACACGGGTGAAGGACCTTATCGGTCTTCCCGCTCTGGGAAAGCACAGCTCCTATCCCTGAGTCCGAGGCGTCCACTTCAACCACTAACTGGCGACTAGGATCGGGCTGTACCAGAACGGGTGCAGACGAGAAGCGCCGTTTCAACTCCTTGAACGCGGCATCGCAACGATCCGACCAGGTGAAGGGGACTTTTGGTGAGGTCAGGGCTGTCAGGGGGCTAACTACCTGACTGTAGCCCTTAATGAACCTCCTGTAGAAATTAGCAAAGCCGAGGAACTGTTGCAGCTTCCTACGGCTAGTGGGTTGGGGCCAGTCTCTCACCGCCGCAACCTTGGCCGGATCAGGAGCGACGGAGTTGGGGGAGATGATAAACCCCAGGAAGGACAAAGATGTGCGGTGGAATTCACACTTCTCGCCCTTTACAAACAGCCGGTTCTCCAACAACCGCTGCAGGACCTGACGTACATGCCGGACATGAGTCTCAGGATCCGGAGAAAAGATGAGTATATCGTCTAGATATACGAAGACGAATCGGTGCAGGAAATCCCGCAAGACATCATTAACCAAAGCTTGGAACGTCGCGGGGGCGTTTGTGAGGCCGAACGGCATGACCAGGTACTCAAAGTGACCTAAGGGGGTGTTAAATGCCGTCTTCCACTCGTCTCCCTTCCGGATCCGAACCAGGTGATACGCATTTCTAAGATCTAGCTTAGTGAATATTCAGGCTCCATGCAGGGGCGTGAACACTGAATCCAATAGGGGCAACGGGTATCGATTACGAACCGTGATTTCGTTCAGTCCCCTATAATCAATGCATGGACGAAGTCCGCCGTCTTTTTTACCCACAAAAAAGAAACCTGCACCCATCGGGGAGGTGGAATTCCGGATCAACCCGGCAGCTAATGAGTCCCGGATGTAGGTCTCCATTGATTCGTGCTCAGGTCGTGAGAGGTTGTACAGCCTGCTGGACGGGAACTCAACGCCTGGAACCAAATCAATGGCACAATCGTACGGACGGTGGGGGGGAAGGGTGAGCGCCAGATCCTTACTGAACACATCCACCAGGTCATGGTACTCCACCGGCACCGTCCCCAGATTGGGCGGGACTCTGACCTCCTCCTTAGCCTGGGAACCGGGAGGAACCGAGGAACCTAAACATACCCGATGGCAGGTCTCGCTCCACTGAACCACTACCCCGGACGGCCAATCGATCCGGGGATTGTGTTTTAACATCCAGGGGAACCCTAAAATCACACGGGAGGTAGTAGGAGTCACAAAAAACTTGATCTCCTCCCGGTGATTTCCTGACACCACCAGAGTTACTGGTGGTGTCTTATGTGTGATTGGTGGGAGTAGGGAGCCATCTAGTGCCCGCACCTGCACAGGTGAGGTAAGCGCCACCAGAGGGAGCCCTATCTCCCTGGCCCATCTGCTGTCTAACAGATTCCTTCAGAGCCCGTGTCCACCAGTGCTGGGGCCTTCAGGGTTAAATCCTCATAAAGGATTGTCACTGGGAGTCGTGTGGCAATATGGGTATGTCCCACGTGAATGTTTTGGCCCACCCCTAACCCAGTGTCTAGGGGCGGGCATTGGTGTTTTAACCGCTCGGGGCAGTCCCTTACTTGATGCTCTATTGAGCCACAAACAAAGCACGCTCCGCGGGCCAGCCTCCTCTGTCTATCTGGTGCCCTAAATTTGGCCCTGCTCATGTCCATAGCTTCATCAGCAGGGGGAGCTGTCACCACACGGAGCGTAGAGGCCGTGGAGCATGGGGAGGGCGGAACTCGGTCGGAACCAGAAGGGAGAGGGACGGCGCGTGCCCGGCCACGCCCTTCGTCTCGTTCCCGACGGCGTTCTTCTAACCGATTGTCTAATCGTATAACGAGATCAATAAGCCCGTCTAAATCCCGCGGTTCGTCCTTGGCCACCAGGAGCTCCTTCAGGACCAACGACAGTCCGTTTACGAAGGCGGCGCGGAGGGCAGTGTTATTCCAGCCGGACCTCGCAGCCGCGATGCGGAAGTCGACTGCATAAACAGCTGCTCTCCGGTGCCCCTGTCTCATTGACAGCAGCACGGCTGAAGCGGTCTCTCCTCTATTTGGGTGATCGAACACTGTTCTGAACTCCCTCACAAACCCATCATATGTCAGAAGAAGCCGTGAATTTTGCTCCCAGAGTGCTGTAGCCCAAGCGCGTGCCTTGCCGCGAAGCAGATTAATTACATAAGCTATCTTACTAGCATCAGTCACGTACATGACGGGACGTTGTGCGAAGACGAGCGAACACTGCATAAGAAAGTCCACGCATGTCTCCACACAACCCCCGTACGGCTCTGGAGGGCTTGTGTACGAGGTCTATTAGAAAAGTATCCAACCTTATTATTTTTTCAAAAACCATATGGATTTGAATCACGTGTGATTACATCAGACATGCTTGAACCCTCGTGGGCATGCGAGAGTTTTTTCACGCCTGTCGGTTACGTCATTCGCCTGTGGGCAGTCTTTGAGTGAGGAGTCGTCCACCCGCTCGTCGATTTTTTTCATTGTTTAGGAATGGCTCAGAGACTGTTGCTTTGTTTGATAAAAATTTTTTCAAAACTGTAAGGCACAACTGAGTGGACACCATTCAATAAATTCAGCTGGTTTTCGGTAAAAATTTTAACGGCTGATGAGAGATTTTGGTCTGGTAGTGTCGCTTTAAGGACGGTCCACGGCGCCTGACGGCGATCTGCGCTTCGAGGCGGCAGCGTCTCGCCGTTTCAAGTTGAAAACTTCCACATTTCAGGCTCTGTTGACGCAGTAAGTCGTCAGAGAACAGAGAACTTTCAGAAGAAGTCGGCATGAGGAGTTTATTCGGACATTCCATTGTTAACGGTCATTTTGTAATGAAAGAACGTGCGGGCAGAGTCGCATGTCGGGCTGGACCCGACCGCGGGGGGTTGCGGCAGGAAAAACACCTCCGTTGGAAATCTTAACGGGCAAGTTGGAACATGCCCAAGCTGTTAAACAATTTCTCAGTTACTCACTTGTTGAAAGCCATTAAAAGCCGCCTGAATTCTACAAATGGTTTTCAACACGGAGGTGTTTTTCCTGTCGCGGCGCACACAGATTTGTCGAGTCGTCACGGAAACGACTCGGCGAATTTGCGCGTACGTCTTTCATTAAAAAAATGTCCTTAAACAGTGGAATGTCCGCATAAATTCCTCATGCCGGCCTCTTCTGAATCTTCTGTTCTCTCACGATGTCCTGGGTGAATTAATGTTTTCAGCTCGAAACAGGCCGACGACGGCGCCTGGAAGCGCTGCAGGACGTCCTGCTCCGTGGGAATTCCTTACACCGACAGAAACACCCCATAATCTCTCATCAGCCATTAAACTTTTCACAGAAAACCAGCTTAATTTCTCGAATAGTGTCCACTCGGATATTCCTCACAGGTCCAGAAAAAATTTTGATAAAGCAACGCGCGCCGTCTCGAGCAGCGTGTGAAACAAAGGAATTCAGCCGAGAGGGCGGGACCACATCTCACTCAAGGCCTGCCCACAGGGAAATGACGTCACCGACACGCGTGAAAAAACTCACGCATGCGCACGAGGGTTCAAGCATGATTGGTGTAATTGCATGTCATTCAAATCCATATAGTTAAAAAAAAAAATAAAAGGGTCGGTTTATTATCTAAGAGACCTCGTATGCTTCAGGGGAAGGTGGGAGGGGTCGTTGAACGACCTGTGGAACGTCACTGTTGCGCACAGGATCAACAGGAGGGAGAGCCGCAGCAGCGCCCTGAGGGCGCACCTCCACCTGCGCGGTGAGAGCCTCCACCCTGCGGTTAAGGAGGACGTTCTGCTCGGTCATTAGATCCAACCGAGCCGTAAAAGCGGTGAGGATTCGCTGCAACTCACCGACCATTCCTCCTGCAGACGCCTGTGCTCCCTGCTCTTCCATTGGCCGTTCAACAGCCGGTTGACGCCCCTCGGGGTCCATGACGTTGGCCGAGATATCCTGTTGGGAAAGTGTAGGTAGACGGACCCACAACAGGGGGTGCAAATGAACGGACAATGGAGTAGGTCAAATAACAACACTTTACTGTTGTGAATGCGCACAGCAAATACAACAGATTACAACAATGGTCAAAAAGTCAATTCACAAAGATGTCGTGTGGGCAGGCTCGAAGATAGAAGATGTCTGTCCAAAGCAGAACTGGAACCACACGATTTCCTCCGCCACCAGACCCCGGGAATACTGGAGCCGCCAAGTCCCGAACTCCCAGGTGGCCACTGCCTCCGCGTGTCGGACCTGGTACTGCTGGCGAGGAACAACAAACAATTAAATGTGGGCGCGTTTGCACCCAGCAATCCACACGGCAGGAAAACTACCTCCACCTCTCGTTGAAAAAAGAAACAGATTATCTGCTGTCCAAACACACACAAGCAACAGATATTCCTGTCACAGTCAGCTGAGAACGTTACCTTCCAGGTAGAAACGATATCTCGGCAAAGAGGTGGAGACGTCGTCCTGCTGATGTACTCCTGCCGATCAGATGATTGGTAACAGCTGTTGCAGGTGATGCGTGACAGCTGTCACCCTGGCTGCTCCTGTGAGGCGGCTGCGCCCTCTGGTGCCTGGGGCCGCACTCCAGACAGGGCGCCCTCTGGTGTTGGGCCAGCAGTACCTCCTCTTCTGGCGGCCCACACAACAAACACCTTCAAATCAAATCAAACTTTATTTGTATAGCACTTTACAACAGTAACCACTGAACCAAAGTGCTTTACATGAATACATAAAATCAACAACAATAAAACAACAAAACAACCATCATAATAAGACTATGTGCTAAAAGCAATTCTAAACAAATACGTTTTTAGCTTAACTTTGAACAGAGACAAGGTACTGATTGAGTGCACCTCAAGGGGCAAGTCTAAACCCAGCCACAACAAAAGAACCATCACCCCACTGCCTGCTTTTGGTCCTAGGGACCTCCTGCTGATGCTTACCAGCAAACCACAAAGTTCTGGTGGGTGAGTATGCAGTTAACAGTTCACGAAGATAACAAGGTGCAAGTCCCTGTATAGTTTTAAAAACAAATATTAAGGGTTTAGAATCAATCCTAAAATGGACTGGAAGCCAGTGGAGAGTGGACAAAACCAGAGTGATATGACTATGTGTGCAAGTGTTTGTCAGAAGGCAGGCTGCAGCGTTTTGAACCCTCTGCAGAAGTTGAAGAATGCTCTGGTTGACACCCACTTACAATGCGTTACAGTAGTCAATCCGGGAGCTAATAAAGACATGCAAAGCCTTTTCAAGGCCTGTCTGTGAAAGAAAAGGTTTAACTTTAGACAGAAGACGAAGCTGAAAAAAGCTGGCTTTCACAACACAGAAAATTTGCTTGTCAAATTTTAAAAACTCATCAAATTTGACACCCGGGTTCCTTACAGTAGACTGATGGTAATGAGCAAGATCACCTAAATCAGGTAACACACCACCCGGTTTGCACCCAAACAAAATACATTCAGTCTTGCTATGATTGAGATATAAAAAAATATGTGGCAGCCAATGTTTAATGTCTGACAGTGCATTTTGTATTGACAGTGTACAGGATCCATTTTCTGTGACTGGTAAATAAATTTGGAGGTCATCTGCATAAAAATGAAAGGACAGATTATGTTTGGATATTACATAACTCAATGGCAACATGTATAAGGAGAACAGTAATGGATCAAGAATGGAACCTTGAGGCATACCTGTTGTTAGAGGAACAGTAGAAGATGAAAGATCATTTATCATGACCCTAAAGCTCCTGACGGTCAAATAGGACTGACACCATTGAAGCACAGTGCCCCGAAGACCAACTTGTTGCTCCAAACACCTATGGAGGAGAGAGTGGCCCACAGTTCAAAAGCTGCCGTCAGATCCAACATTACCAGCAGCATAGGTCGCTTAGAGTCCAAACACAGGAGAATGTCATTCTGCACCTTCAACAGAGCAGACTCAGTGCTGTGTCGAGACCTGAAACCAGACTGAAAGTTTTCGAAGATGTGGTTATGTTGTTTGCAACTGAATAAACACAACGTTTTCCTTAATAACCTTAATAATGTTCATCCCAGAGATGGATCCTTGTGGAGATGGGGCAGCCCCCCCCCCCAAAGACAAAAAAGATAAGATGCAAAGAAAAAATAAGAAAAAAAAGGAAAAATTAAAGAAATTAAGAAAATAAAACAAGTTTGATAAGGTAACATTTGCCACAATTTCTTTGTCATTATGTTCCACTGAAAAAAACTGAACATACTGTGATGAACAACATGAAATAATTTTACCCTGTATCATCTGTCCATAGAAATAGGATGGAATGTTTGTTATGGAGATTAAAGTGTGTTTTGAAAATTTCTCCACAATCTGTCAAAAATTCACTTGTGATTAAGATAGATATGGTTAACAATAAAACACTTGGACATTTTTATGTTAGTGTTCGCGATGGAAACAGTTGCTTACTGCAAGTTTATACTTTAAACATGAATGACAATGTTACGCTGTCATTTCATTCGGTTAATGAGAGGAATCTACTCAGCGGGTTGTCTAACTGCAATGAATCTAACCCCCCCAAAAATCGTGGATCTACCCTTGGCTTATCTGGGAATGTCTGAGCATTAAAACACCATCCCGCTGGTTAGTTTGTACATCTGGGTTGAATTCAAACTCGATTACTGTATTTTCAGGTGTATGTCAATTTTCTTTCTTTTTTACTAGTTTGGAACGTCTTACGAATTATACTCAGGTCTGACTTGTATTAAAAAATGATAACTACAATAATCACACATTTGTAATTAACAAGGTTGTGTTGTGGCTGGCGTGCCTGGCTGGCTTTTGGTTTTCCTTCCAGGTGGTGCGCATTTGGGACTGAGTGGCTGTGTAGCTGAGTTTATCAGGACCTCACCCTGATCACCTGAGGCTGATCACCTGCGGCTCGTCAGGACTCACAGCTGTGGTGCATCTACATGGATTGGAACATGGTGGCATTTAAGACTGGAGTACACAGTGTGTATTTGCCAGAGACTCGACCTTGTGACCAGACGGGTGAGATCGTCGTCTCGAGAGCCATCTCATCATCAGTGGATGCAGAGAACGTCCAGGTTTGATGCATGGTCTGTGAAAGAGGAGGGGGTGAGGTCTCACGCTCATCAGCACACTTCCTGAGGTACGTTAGATTTTGTGACTAACATTTATACAGTCAGTAAATGTGGTGTCCCTCACACCTTATTATATTGAGCTGTATGTAGTCGTTTAATCAGCTTCCACTGCAGTGGAGTTTTGTGAACAGGGTGTTCCATGCCTGCAGGGTGGGAAGCTGATTAGTAATTAAGCCAGGAAGTGTTTGCTGTTTGTACACCTTTGAGCGGTCCCTCTGTGTGTAGAGTGTGGACTCACATGATGATTTCTTCTTTCAGAGACTCGGTTTGTCGCGGCCACCTGGGGGGTGTCGGCGGGGTCCTTGGGTCCGAACTGGTTCTGGCTCCGGACCGTTTTGTGCTGCTGGGAGCGCATCGCAAATCCGCCACGCCAGACCGCGCACTTGTTTGTATTTTTTCACATCACTGTTATGTTTATTAAACTCTGTTATCCTTTGTACCGTGCTCTGCTTATTTTATACTGGGTCCTTCAAACGCTGGTCGGTTCTCCGGGCTGCGTCCGACACATAACAGTAGTCTCTGGCCAAACATCACGGACCCAGCGGTAGCAGAGACGGTAACGCGCCGGGAAGGCGGCAGCAGACGTTCAGAAGTTATCCGGATCAGTTACGGGTGCTCTCCGCCCGGATGGTGCGCGTTGGAGAACCCATTACTGAATACTGATTTGAGCGCTCATGCAGCCATGTTTCCTGTGTTTGTGCCTTATCCGTGGGTCGTGGGGGAGTGTGACTGGCGACGGCTTCGCGTCACACTTCGACCGGATAAGAGGTTTAAATGAGAGCTGCAGGAGTGGGTCTGTAATGGGTGAACGCGCATGGCGGAGCTCTGTGGCACGGGTCGCGGTGCTTCCTGTGTTACAGTCGTAGCCCCGTTTCCCCGGGTAATGATAGCTACTGCGTCTGTTGTGTCAGCTCCGGTGTTATTTAGTTGAGCACATTTTTGGTTGTGTGTTACACACAGCTGCTCACAGGAAAAGCAGCATGAATTATTTTCTGTCACCAAAGGGGGTTTTTCATTTTTAGCACTCTGGCTCCCTCTGTTGGTGACTGAGTCACATTACCGTTAAGCTCTTAAGTTGGAACAGGTGTGTTCCATTTGTTTGAGCTTAACGGTATACGTCACTTATTTGTTTTGTGTTAGTTCATTTTGTGTGGGTGGTTTTTGAGTTGGTTTTTGTGTGGGATTATTTTTTACACTATTTAGTGTCTGGGGTCGTGACCCTGCAGTTCTGTTTGGAGCATGAAAAGGACCCAAGCAACTTTATGTTAGTCTGTTAGTCTTTCTTTTTATTTCTTTTAGTTTCACCTCCCAGGGTTTGATGGGACGGTCCCCTGGGGGGTGATGGGGGGGGGGGGGGTAATTGGGTTGTTTTTTCTTTTTTTTTTTTTTTTGTTTTGTTTTTTGTTATGCCCTCTCTTCTCCTCTGACTCCAGCCGGGTGAGCCGTAGAGTCGGCGTTGCTGGAGTGGTGCGGTTTGGTTATGCTGGGCGTTTCCCAGGTAACCTCTGCACCCGGCAGGGGAGGGGGGGGGGGGGGGTTGGGGTATTTTCTTTTTATTCCCTCTCTTCTCCTCTGGCTCCAGCCGTGTGAGCCGTAGGTTGTCGGTGTTGCTGGAGTGGTGCAGTTTGGTTATGCTGGGCGTTTCCCAGGTAACCTCTGCACCTGGGGGGGGGGTGTTTTTGTTTGTTGATTCCCTGTTCCACCTCCAGCTTCAGCGCGCCTTTGAGCCGTCTGCCATCGGCGTGGCTGAGGTTTGGGGCAGTGGGATATACCCGCAGCTGGTGGCTGGTTTGGAAGTCGGAGGAGTGGCGCCGTTTTGTGCCGTCTGCCATAACCGCTGTTCCACTCCTCCCGGTTGGCTTCTGGGGTATAGTCACGGTTGGTGATGCTGGACGTGCTTCCAGTTTCCACTGTGCCAAGGGGGTGGGGTTGGGGTTGTTTTGTTTGTATGTTTTTTTTTTCTTTCCTTTTGTTTTTCCCCCCAGTTTCCGCCCTCAGGGTGTGACTGTGATGTCCTCTGGGGGAGAAAGGGCTGTGGGTCCATCTAGCCATAGACGGCCGGGGCTGGGTCCGTTGGTCATGAGGGGAGGCGTCTCCTGGGGTTGATGGAATGGTCCTCTGGGAGGCGCTGGGAGTCCCCGTGGGTGACGTTGGATCCCAGAGGGACCTCGGCTGTGGTTATTACTCCTGGAGCTGGCGGGATGTCCTCTGGGGGGTGTTGGTCCCTACATGTCGTTGGGGGGGGGGGGGGGGGGGGGTTAGCGTTTTTATTTGCAAGCTTAAGTTTGGGTTGTGTTTTTCTTTTCTCCTCCTCCCGGGGTTTGATGGGACGGTCCCCTGGGGAGGGGGGGGGGTGGTTTGGTTGTTTATGTTTGTCTTTTTTGTTTTATGACTAATCAGACTGAACATGGTTGGACAAAGGCTGACCGCACATGTTTAAGAACTCCTGGCCATACCTGTGCTAATTGACAGACAGAAACAAAGGCAAAGATGCAGCCAGAGGAGAAGACATCAACCGTTCTGTTGGATGAAGATTCTGTTGGAAGATGAATGCAGATCCGGTTTCCAGCCATGGTCCCTGGAGGGGGGTGTTTCTCCTGGGCCAGGTTTGTGTGGTCGCCGGGAGGCTTCCTGTGAGGGTGGGGTGCTGTTGTGGCTGGCGTGCCTGGCTGGCTTTTGTCTGTCTTTTGGTTTTCCTTCCAGGTGGTGCGCATTTGGGACTGAGTGGCTTTGTAGCTGAGTTTATCAGGACCTCACCCTGATCACCTGAGGCTGATCACCTGCGGCTCGTCAGGACTCACAGCTGTGGTGCATCTACATGGATTGGAACATGGTGGCATTTAAGACTGGAGTACACAGTGTGTATTTGCCAGAGACTCGACCTTGTGACCAGACGGGTGAGATCGTCGTCTCGAGAGCCATCTCATCATGAGTGGATGCAGAGAACGTCCAGGTTTGATGCATGGTCTGTGAAAGAGGAGGGGGTGAGGTCTCACGCTCGTCAGCACACTTCCTGAGGTACGTTAGATTTTGTGACTAACATTTATACAGTCAGTAAATGTGGTGTCCCTCACACCTTATTATATTGAGCTGTATGTAGTCGTTTAATCAGCTTCCACTGCAGTGGAGTTTTGTGAACAGGGTGTTCCATGCCTGCAGGGTGGGAAGCTGATTAGTAATTAAGCCAGGAAGTGTTTGCTGTTTGTACACCTTTGAGCGGTCCCTCTGTGTGTAGAGTGTGGACTCACATGATGATTTCTTCTTTCACAGACTCGGTTTGTCGCGGCCACCTGGGGGGTGTCGGCGGGGTCCTTGGGTCCGAACTGGTTCTGGCTCCGGACCGTTTTGTGCTGCTGGGAGCGCACCGCAAATCCGCCACGCCAGACCGCGCACTTATTTGTTTGTATTTTTTCACATCACTGTTATGTTTATTAAACTCTGTTATCCTTTGTACCGTGCTCTGCTTATTTTATACTGGGTCCTTCAAACGCTGGTCGGTTCTCCGGGCTGCGTCCGACACATAACAGGTTGGGTAGGATTACTTTGAAAGAATACATGTGGATTACATGAATGTACATACATTTGGATTACTTGTAATCTGATTACTTTTGGATTACATTTCAAAGTAATCCTACCCAACCCTGGTAATTGATAATAATAATTTGTACTATTTACACCAGACTTGCCCAGGAATCAAAGCACTAAATCTAATAATAAAGGACTAAATTCCAATAATAGAACTAAATCTAATAATAAAGGACTAAATTCCAATAATAAACAACAATGCACAAACATCCAAGTTAAAGAGCCGATAATGCAGAATACAAGACAGATAATACAGAAAAATCAGTGGTACTTAACCTCCAGTGCGACTTATACTGACAAATCACACATTTGTTGTTATTAATAATAATGACTAAGTTGCCCATAAGGACAGGGATGCAACTATAGGTTGATTTTTAAATGTACTTTTCACCAAAAGAAAATTTCTCGAATGAAAAATCAACACCTTGCCATACCTTTGAGCATAACCTAGTTGTCGCCGCCTAGTGGGCAATGTGAGCATTTCAACCATTCTGGTACATTTCCTACTCGAAACCCAAAATTTCAGTAAAGAGGCTGTTTGTAAATGTCAGAAATACATGATTTTTTTTAAACAGAGGTTTGCCCCCCCCCCCCCCATGCAATATTAATGTATACACATTTTTACTTTAAACTTGAAAATTTCCCAGAAGCACTTACGGAATGACAGAATTTCTCCTGACAAGCACAACTTACAGTTGTGAGTTATGACTATTTATATCAGACTGACCCATTAATCAAAGCACAAAATGAAATCAACTAATAATCAAAGTCAAAGTCAAAGTGTCTTTATTTGTCTCCCTAAGGAGAAATTTGCCTTGGACAGGGTCTGCTACACAACAACACATCCAGTTCATAGTACCTATACATTAAAAACAACAACACAGTAAGTCAAAGGATAAAATATAAAATAAAATAATACATAACTAATAAAAGAATAAATGTCAATAACAAAAAGCACATTACAATAATGCTCAAATTCCCAAACTAAAAATCTGATTATACAGAAAAATACTCCTGTGTGACTTATACACAGGTTTTTAGTCTTCAAAATGCATTTTTTTAACAGTTGCAACTTATATGGAAAATTCGGTCATCTCACTGCCCATCAATGTTTCAATCGATCCAATGGTCCCGCCATGCTGTCATGTCCCACCATGCTGTCATGTCCCACTTCGCCCACCTTCCTTTGAGGTGTGAGAAACCTCAAGGCAGATCAGCGGCGGGGGGGAGGGCATTGAACTTCCCCCTAAAATCCACTGACATCACAGTGACTGTGAGAATCCCCGTGTCTGCTCTCAAACCTCACAATCTCTACAGCGGCCCAAGTCTGGCTCCAAACCCGTCAGAGTTTCAGAACAGAGCTGGAGAGGAAGGCGAGTGAATCAGAGGCGTGTGGTATTTGTTTGACAGGTACATGTCTCTATAGGCCAGTGCCTTTCCAATTTAAGAGGCCCTTAAGCTGGGAACAGCAGCTTAACACGATTCTGTGTGAAAAGAAGGAAAAAAGCTCATCTTTCTGCTTCCTGAATGGGCCCCGCCGACCCTTCAAGGACGCTTTGCTGCAAGTGTTTCATCATTTGGTTGAATTTTAATTATTTTCCAGCCTTGTTACATCCCACAGAGACAGCGGTGAGCGTCTGCAGTGAAGTAAAAGGAAGTGAAGTAACAAAATGGTATGAAGGCAAGACTGATTGGCGGGGGGGGTGACACAGGGTGACAAAATATTTCATTAGCCTCTGAAGTATTTGATCACTCATTTACATAAATCATCAGCGTCTGACCCCACGACCACCAGGTGAGGCTGCGCCCACGTCGGACCTCAGCACCACTGTCATTGTCAGAAACATCTTTAGAGAATTAGTGAATCCTAAGAGATAATAAAGGAGCCAACCAGTATTTTTCCAATTTCATTAACAATAAATCACAATCGCTGACTTCAGTGTTTCAGATCCTCTTTCAGGCATGTTTCTGAGAACAAAAATGCAAACTGATAATCAACCAGAACATCTACAGAGTGGAATTTGTTGACCTTTTTAATAAAATGTCATGAATAGAGGTAGATAGAGAAATAGACACAGAGATAGAGACAGACGCAAAGATAGAGACAAATATATACAGAGAGAGACAGACAGACAGACGAGGCTTTCAAGTGGCTGCTCCACTTGTTTCCAGACCAGAAGGTTGTCTGTTCAAGACCACCCCTGCCCATCCTCCAGGTCTTGTGGAATTGTGTCAGGAAGCGCATCCTATGTAAAACTTGTGCCAATCACATGCAGATCCACGTCATATCTCTTGTGCCAACAGACAGGGAAAAAAGGAGAAGACAGGGGAACTTTTAATTCCATCTCTATTTTTATTCTTGAATTCTATTTTACTCCACGTTGCATTTTATTATCATTTAACGTTTCTATATGACTCGCAGAGTGTTTTACTGCAGGTTATACTGCATATCATGATGTACATGAGCTAAAATCTGACAATGAATTTGAAATATGTCTTGGAGATGTCTCTTGAGTGAGCTGCAAAATGTCAGAAAGACAAGAAATCCAGTTGGTTTTAAATAAACCTGCATGACCGACAGACTTCATTTACACACAACAACTTTTCAGGATGTTTTGTGCTAGTTGGACCTCAACATCCGGACCCCAAATTATGATGATAAATCTGAATGGGACATTGTTGGTTTAGTTTGGGTACTACAGCTCAGGGATAGTTCAGTGTGGTTCTTGATTTTGGCCAAGGGTTCCATACCTTTAGCCTTTTCATGCTTCTACAATGATCTCATATGTGCGAAAGAGATTACTTGTATTTAATGTTTAAACTTGGCAAGAGAACCTGGTGATAGAAAGATACCCAGGGTTATGCAGATATGAAGGGCGACTCAGAAGTTCTGAACTTGACCCCAAAAGCAGCGCATAGTTCTTCATCTTTTGCTTTCTGTGAAACCAACATTTCTCAACATTGCACCCAGTGAGTCAAAACTTCAGGTATTGGAGAAATGTTATTTTCTCAGAATGCAAATGATGGAGAACCACGCCCTGCTTTTTGGGGTCAGGTTCAGAACTTCTCAGTCGCCCCTTGTAGTTATTGTAAGTCTAGAAGTGAGGCTTTGGTGATATGTTTGAATATTTTTTGAAAAGGAGAGAAAGAAGAACTATTTTATAACAGCCAGGAGGTCAGCTTGAATTCAACTTGTCTTTCCTTGATGTCAGGCAGGATGACTCCTCGGGTCATACAGAGGTCAGGACCAAACTTTATACATGTTTGACCATACTGTTTATTTCAGTACTTTCAAATGTATTTAAGGAAACTACGAGGTAACAAGAGTAACTTTGGCTATAACACCACTATGATAAGGGGAGAGGAGAAGAGGAAAAAGAGAGGAAAGGAGATAAATCGAGATGACTGTTGAGATTAGGAGATGGGAGCAGAGCGGCTGAGTTGTTTTTACCCAACTTTAAAGCAAATAAGATCAATTTGCTCATCCATTGGCCACAATAACTGAGCTTGTGTTTGTATCTTTGGTCAGGAACTGCAGGTCACCGCTTTCATCACAAGTCCTGCAAATACCCAGACAGACAACCAATCCATCCCCACCTGACAAAGGTAGCCAGCTTGTTATGGTATCTCGTAGACCTTATACCCTTGTGAAGTGCCTTAAGGCAACTTATTTGCGTTATATAAATAAATTGAATTGCACCATATGGCCAGTACACTGCAGCTGATGTTCCCCCACTAGTGAATCCTGCTGAGAATAATCGTTGTAATCATATTTCCCATGGCTGAGCTGTGCAGCACCCCTGGAGTTGATGCAGTCCATGTTACCACACCTTCTTGTCAGAGTACTTATTTCCAGTCTGCAGGGACAATTCCCACATCCAAGATGGAAACCATTTCACTTCAATTTGTTTTCATTTATATAGCGCCAAATCACAACAAAGTTACCTCAAGGTGCTTCACATAAGTAAGGTCTAACCTTACCAACCCCTAGAGTAAGCACACAGGCGACAGTGGTAATAAAAAACTCCCAATGATGATTTGAGGAAGAAACCTCAAGCAGACCAGACTCAAAGGGGCAATCCTCTGCTTGGGCCATGCTACCGACACAATTGACAATACGAATATATAGGAAATTTTGGGAGTCCATGCTGGTGCACAGGGAGGCCTGCAGAAGAAGACACCCACTCCCATCTCTGGATGGAGCCGCAACTCAAACAGAGAGAAAAAAACAGAATCAGGTGGCAGAAACACAACAAATATAGTATAATTTGTCAGCATTTAGCAGCAAGAAAAATTGAAGAAATGCTAAGGTGATCGCCGGCCACTAGCCCTAAGCTTCACTAAAAGACGAAGAATTTAGATAAAGTTGAGGCCGTGGCACGCTCTGTTTCCTATAAGATGAATTTAAAAGAGTAAAAACCATAGTAACATACTATACCAGTATGCTAGCCATACGAAAGGGAAAATAAGTGCATCTTAAGTCTGGACATGAAAGTCTCCACAGAATCTGACTGTTTTATTGACGCAGGGATATCATCCCACAGAAGGGGCACAATAAGAGAAAGCTTTGTGACCCAGAGACTTTTTATTCACCCTAGGGACACAAAGAAGTCCTGCACCCTGAGAACGCAGAGCCCGGGCCAGTACGTAGGGTTTAATTAGGTCAGCTAGGTAGGGAGGTGCCAGTCTGTGAACAATTTTATAGGCTAGTAGCAGAACCTTAACATCTGATCTCACTGGGACAGGAAGCCGGTAAAAAGACGCCAAAATGGGTGTAATGTGGTCAAACTTTCTGCTTCCTGTCAAACGTCTGGCAGCAGCATTTTGAACCAGTTGGAGACCCCTAATGCTGGACTGCGGTAAACCAGAAAATAGGACATTGCAGTAGTCCAATCTCAAAGAGACAAACACATGAATCAGGGTCTCAGCATCAGCCATAGACATGATGGGAGGAATCTTCACTATATTTAGCAGGTGGAAAAAAGCCGTCCTCATAATATCTCTAATGTGGAGGTCAAAGGACAATGTAGGATCAAAAATTACCCCAAGGTTCCTCACTTTGTCAGTGTGACGTATGACCAGTGGTGGGCACAGCTAACCAAAACGTTAGCTTCGATAACCGTTAATCTGCTAACTGAAAAGTTAGCTTTTATAAAGCTAAACCGATAAACCCCTAAAAACTTTAGTGGACATTACAGATAAAAGCTAAACCGAAAACCTTCAGTATTGATTTCAGTGCACTAGTAGCTACTGACAGAGGGAGGATTTTTTTTAACATCATACGGACTTGCTGGCATCTCACTGAAGTCATGCACAGGCAGACAGTTTTGCCTTATGGTTAAAATTTTAAACAAACTAATTCCGGACAGCTTATTGATATTAACATCATGTCTGTCATTTTACAAAGTGAAAAAATTCAGCTATAAGTTTTAGTTTTAAAGTAATGCACTAATTGTGAAGGTTTGGTGTTGACACGCATGCCAGAACGCTTGACGTCAGTGGTTGGTTAGTCAGTAGTTAATGAAGTTACTGTAAGTTACTGAAACATGTGGTGGGTTTTACAAATAAATCTGTATATGTAAATGTTATTTTTTTCATTTGTAAAAAAAAAAGGCAATTTGAAAACTGAAAAGTCTAAGTGATTCAACACTTTTAGCGAATGTGTGGCATGAACATGTGCAATAAACACTGCCATCTTCTGGCCAGTAGATGGCAGTGTTCATGGCAGTGTGAACACCAAGTTCCACACATCGGCATGTATAACAGAGTATCTTCAGCATAGCAATGGAAGGTAATGCCAAACTGCTGCAATATGTGCCCAAGGAACAAAGAATGTTTGCAACAACAAGAGAACAATCTCCACCCACAGACCCTGGGAGCTTTACCTGCCCTCAGCTGTTTCACTGCCTTTACAATGTCACTAACATTAGATAGTTCACAGTTTACTGGAGATTCAGACCCAAGAACCCTGACACTGGAGATGACCAACATCCCAGCAGGAGGATCAGATTTATGCAACTGCTCAAAGTAGGTGGTCCAACAACTGTCCAGAGTGAACCATCACCTACCATAACTGCAGTTAGGTATGGAGGAATTAAGGGCTTTGACTTGTCTGTAAGCAGGTCAAGAGTCACTAGACCCCAGACTGAATCATCTCATGAAATTCTTCAAAATAATGCCTCTTTATCGACCCTCGGGATCATCTCAGTCTGCTTTCTTAGCTCTCTGTACAGCCTGACATTTCCAGCACGTCCTGCACTACGATGATTTTTAGAGCATTCTCAGATAAACATGTTCTGTAGACATTGGTGACTCCAGTGAATTTCCCAGTAACTTTCCGGGTTTGGTTGTAGTAGAATTCCGACTTTGCACTTTGATCAAATGCTGTGTCCTATGAAAACAGTCTGACCTTGGAGGTTGGAAACTACAACAGTTCCATTAAACTACAGTGTATTTACACTGTCATACACGGATGATGTCACAGTCACACATGGATGATGTCACACATGGATGATGTCATAGAGTGGCTGTAGCTGTGGTGAATTAATTGCTGATGATAAACACGCCTGAAAGTCGCACCGCTCGACTTTAGAATTGTGACGATCGAGCAATCAGTTTACCCACCAGCCTGCTGCTCTCTCCTTCCTCCCTGGAGGGCGCTCTCCATCCAGCCTTTTTAATTACTGCTCTTTAATTGATATTGCCAATTTACCCATGAGCCACTCCTCCCGCTGTTCTTTAGCAAACCGCTAAATTAGCCATTCTGAAATTAAACTGACAGAGGACCTACAGCTTAACTTCTCAAACCTTTGGGGGATTTTAATCATTACGATGTGAAATGTGAGCATTGATGTGGCCCCCTGGGTGTGGCCACCGAGCACCTAACATGTTACTAGACTAGGCTGTGCGATCCAGTGGTGTTATGGTGTCCTGCTTAGCCACAGACTTTAAGGTGGTTCTTTTGCAGCCTCATTGTAAGTCAGGTCACACAACATCCAAGCTGGACTCTAGCCATTAGCCTGGCTGTGGTTAATGGCTACTTAGCTGAGGCAATTGAACATTATGGGAGCAGAGGAGGTGTTATGATGAGTCTGTTATGTTGCACTGCATGCCTTCCAGACACACTTTATAATTGTTTGTTCTCTTTGAAGCTAAGCTGCATGGACAAGAAACCCATCCATCCTCTCCGGTGCAGTGCCAAATCAGGATTCTCTGCACAGAACCTTATTCCTTCTTTTTACCATTCGAGGTCCCACATATCCATCTCTCCACGCTGAGCAGATATCTCAAAATCTCAAAACCAATTTGGCATTATCTCCATCACAGGCAACCCCTTAAATTTGCATCAGTGGAGTGGCTTTGGCAAGCAATTACCCCGATGCAGGACATCGGTAATTTGACGAGAATCTGCTCTGACAAGTCTGGATGTGGAGGAGGAGGGACACCCCCCCAAACCAATGTGGAGGAAGGGAGGGCAAAGAGCCGGCCTCCAGCTCAGCAGCAAACCACGAAGCTCAGTGCAGCACAGAGACACAGAGAAAGATTGTTCAAATAAAAAATGGCACGTCACGGTTCCATGCAGACATACAGCACGTGACAAAATGTGACAAAACCTGCTGAGGTTCGTATCTGCGAGGTCAGATCCAGATCCAGGTCTCTGCCCACCTACGGGATTTCTGTCACCGTAGGTCAATAAACATGTAAAATGAAAAATATAAGATGCTGAAATATTTCTGACAAGTATTTTCATGTTTAAAGTACAGTTTTGGTTTGAGTCCCACCTCATATTTAAACACGGCACAGTCTGCAGACGTGCACAAGATGACTTGGAGATGGACTGTTTACTTGGGCACTCTTGATCTTTTACTTGCCCATCTCTCAAAATACGGAGAATAATTCAGAACTGGACAGGAAGCAGCTCCACAGACAACTGTCCAATTACATTTAGTCCCTTGAAAGTATGTGGTTATAAACACAAGCACAGTCTGCACACAGTGCCACACAAACATTGATAAGCTTAGCATTCAAAAGTGGCACTTGCACAAAGAGACACCAAAATAGGCTTCTTGGGGTCAGTGTACCCAGTGCACTTAGCAGGTTACAATCAGGTAATAAGGAAAGGAGTTATTGCACTCAAGAGTTTTTACAAAGTACACCACAGTAATTTGGCAGTGTGTGTGTGTGTGTGTGTGTGTGTGTGTGTGTGGGGGGGGGGTTCACATGATTTTTACAAAGTATGTTCCTTTGACCTTGACCTTTAATAGCTTGACTTCAAAGTCAATAGGCTTCTTGGGATTCGTATAACTAACACACATACCAGGTTTGGTGACAATCAAGCAATTAGGAAAGGAGTTACTGCTTTTGTGTTTTTTTATAAGGTTCACTGAGTGAACTTGACTGTTGACCCCAAAATCTATAGGCTGCTTGGGGTGACTTTGCATAATGCATTTATCAAGTTTGTTGACAATCGGACCAGCATGACTGAAGTAATTTCATAGGTGAAATGTTGCATGACTGACTGACTGACTGAATCTTCAGAGTATTCTATAATTACTACCAAATTAAAACTGGAATTCTGCGTCATTGCCACTCCTTAATTGCTGATGTGATAAAGATTCCATATAGTGATCCTAATGTGTTTTAAAGCAAAATTGCTTCCATGAATTTCAGCCGGTGAAAGCTACAGTCGGTTACTTTTTGTGGCTCTGCTTCTCTTTAACCTTTTTCCCCGCAGAGTTCAGATTCATGGTGACTGGTAGCGACGCAGATTCCTGCTGATAGCAGATGCCGCCATCCTCTCCTCGCCATAAAACGCCTCCTCAGCTTTTCCATTTTCATATTTCCATGCATGACTGCCTTGACATTTAGTAGAGAGAAATTGACTGTTTTCAGGGCCTCTCCAGGGAGCGCTGTATTACTTTGTCCTGTCAAAAAAAGATGTCATGAAAGGAAGGTGATGTCAGATCTGCCGGGTTGTTTATTGAATTTACGGCGCCATTATTTCGCCACTCAGCATGATTGTACTCATATTACACTCCGTCTCGCCAAGGTCGCCCACACACTTCTTGCCTTGGTGACCTTGCATTGGGGGCCGCTGTGGCTCCGGGTTTAACCAGAGAGACAGGAACCCTTCAGCTTTGATGGACAGGCGAATAAAGCTCGGCACTCAATGACCCACCAATCAGCTCATGTCGGCGGAGGCGTCGGCGCCGTGGTGACGACGGGGTGAAGCTGAGGTGAACAGAGCCCAGTTACACCAGTACCTCAAAGCAGACTGACTGATGCGTTGCCCAGCAGCCCTCGCCGAGGTCACATGGACTGGAATTGGCACATTGATCAGAGACGAGGCCGACAACGGGCAAGTGTTATCGTTGTGCAACGACCAATCACAGGGAAGAGGCTCGGCGCTGGACAGGATGTGAGGGTGAGGTCACCATTAGTGTCTCACTCAGATGCCATGCCACCCTGTTTTTAATCACGTAGGCAGAATCACAGCCTCCTCCAGGTTCCTGAATCCGCTGAGATCACACAGCAGTTCAGGATGAAGTTATCCTGCTTCATGGCTGCCTGGATGGACTGAAAGCGTCTCAGAGGCTTTCAGACTGTTGATGGACCATTTACAATCATTTGTTATCCACATCATTTACAAAACCTCTCAGCGTTAAAGTGCCACTCAGCTTGATTGTAGTTTCCCTGGAAAATGAACTCGACAGCCGCGACATCACCGACGTCCAGCAGCGACATCAACAAAATGTGTGGTTGGATCAGTTCCCGCCACATAGAGAACAAAATCCCAGATTCCCACCTCAGTCTGTAATCCAGCCTCAAACGTAAATCAGAATACAGTACTGTGTTGTTTCTCCTGGTCTGGTTAGGGGCACCACAGAAGATCATCCAAGCCACCCTGTGGTCTGCATCTTCTGCCACACAGACCACCTGCATGCCCCCCACCACAAGTCCACTGGGCTTCTCTTTGGCGCCACCACATCTACAAACCTTCTCCTTGGCCCCACCCCCTCTCCACCTCATCCACAAACCTCCTCTTTGGCCCCACCCCCTCATCACTGCACCCACAAACCTCCTCTTTGGCTCTTTGGATTGTCTGTCTGTTATTTTCTTTGATTCATTGGTTGTCTGTATGTTTATTCTCTTGCTGGGTTTTTCTGCTTGGGGCTGGGTGTCTCACTCTCTCTCTCTCTCTGGCCACACCCTTGTTCTGCTGCTTTCCATACACACCTGTGTCTGATTCGCTACTTATCACCTGGGTTATATAAGGCTCACTGGGTGCAGTAGTTCCTCGCCAGATTGATGCGCCTTGTGCCTTCTCTCCAGCTCTGTTTCTTCATGTTCCATAGTCCTGCCTGCCTTGCTGTATTGCTGACCTCCTGCCTGTTTGAATGGCCCCACCTTTACCCTGATCATTTTTATACTGCTGTGTTTTTTTTTGGACAGCATACTCGAGTACTGACCTCTGCTATCCACATCAGTAAAGCCTTTTACTAACCAGAGCTGTTTGTGTGAGCCTTGCATTTGTGTCCAACTGTTTTTGACCAACCCATCTGTCACATTCACACCAAAGAGTTCAATCTTTGTTTCATCAGACCAGAGAATTTTGTTTCTCCTTGTCTGAGAGTCCTTCAGGTGTCTTTTGTCAAACTCCAGGTGGGCTGCCATGTGCCTTTTACTAAGGAGTGGCTTCCGTCTGGCCACTCTACCATACAGGCCTGATTGGTGGATTGCTGCAGAGATGGTTGTCCTTCTGGAAGGTTCTCCTCTCTCCACAGAGGAATGCTGGAGGTCTGACAGAGTGACCATCAGGTTCTTGGTCACCTCCCTGACTAAGTTCCTTCTCCCCTGATCGCTCAGTTTAGACGGGCGGACAGCTCTAGGAAGAGTCCTGGTGGATCTGAACTTCTTCCATTTATAGATGATGGAGGCCACTGTGCTCATTGGGACCTTCAAAGAAGCAGAAATGTTTCTGTACCCTTCCCCAGATTTGTGCCTCCAGACAATTCTGTCTCAGAGGTCTACAGACAATTCCTTTGACTTCATGCTTGGTTTGTGCTCTGACTGTCAACTGTGGGACCTTATACAGGTGCTGGTCATATACTTAGAATATCATGAAAAAAATATTTATTTCAGTAAATCCATTCAAAAGGTGAAACCTGTATATTATATTCATTCATTCCACACAGACTGATATATTTGAAATGTTCATTTCTGTTCATTTTGATGATTATAACTGACAACTAATGAAAACCCGAAATTGAGTATCTCAGAAAATGAAAATATTGTGAAAAGGTTGAATACTGAAGACACCTGGTGTCACACTCTAATCAGCTAATTAAATCCAAACACCTGCAAAGGCCTTTACCTGGTCTCTCAGTCTAGTTCTGTAGGCTACACAATCATGGGGAAGACTCCTGACTTGATGTCTTGCCTGGGTAAAGACAAAAAGGACTGGACTGCTGCTGAGTGGTCCAAAATTATGTTCTCTGATGAAAATAAATGTTGCATTTACTTTGGAAATCAAGGTTCCAGAGTCTGGAGGAAGAGAGGAGAGGCACAGAATCCACGTTGCTTGAGGTCCAGTGTAAAGTTTCCACAGTCAGTGATGGTTTGGGGTGCCATGTCATCTGCTGGTGTTGGTCCACTGTGTTTTCTGAGGTCCAAGGTCAACGCAGCCCGTCTACCAGGAAGTTGTAGAGCACTTCATGCTTCCTGCTGCTGGCCAACTTTATGGAGATGCAGATTTCATTTTCCAACAGGACTTGGCACCTGCACACAGTGCCAAAGCTAGCAGGACCTGGTTTAAGGGCCATGGTATCCCTGTTCTTAATTGGCCAGCAAACTCGCTTGACCTAACCCCATAAAAAATCTATGGGGTATTGTGAAGAGGAAGATGTGAAACACCAGACCCAACAATGCAGAAGAGCCGAAGGCCACTATCAGAGCAACCTGGACTCTCATACCACCTGAGCAGTGCCACAGACTGATCGACTCCATGCCACGCCGCATTGCTGCAGTAATTCGGGCAAAAGCAGCCCCAACTACGAATTGAGTGCCGTACATACTTTTCATGTTCATACGTTTCAGTTGGCCAACATTTCTAAAAATCTTTTTTTTTTTTTTTTGTATTGATCTTAAGTAATATTCTAATTTTCTGAGATACTGAATTTGGGATTTTCATTAGTTGCCAGTTATAATCATCGAAAGTAAAAGAAATAAACACTTTAAATATATCAGTCTGTGTGTAATGACTTAATATAACATACAAGTTTCACTTTTTGAATGGAATTACTGAAATAAATCAACTTTTTCATGATATTCTAATTATATGACCAGCACCTGTATGTAGACAGGTGTGTGTCTTTCCAGATCATGTCCAATCAACTGCATTTACTCAAGGTTGACTCCAATTAAGCTGTAGAAACATCTCAAGGATGAACAGTGGAAACAGGAGGCAGCTGAGCTCATGAGTTTAATATCTTACAGAGGTCTTTCGAGTTTGGGAAACAAAATCTGGCTCCGCCCTTTTTATAAAACTGTATGAACTAAATTTTCCAGTAACGAGTGCTGCTGTGACTGTTGGGAAGGTGTCGTAACACGGACCCACAACAGGGGGCGCTAATGAACGGACAATGGATAAGGAAAGGAGTAACAATTTAATGTTGCACAAGTACACAACGTAAAACAAACAAAGGTTCTGCCAATCACACACAAGAGGATTGCGGGCAGGCTCGAAGATAGGAGACCTCAGATGAACGAAGAGCCGGGACCCACACCGCTTCCACCACCAACGGCCTGAAGAACACCGAAGCCGCCAAGCCCCGAGTCCCCAGGTGGTCTCTGTCCTCCGTTGTCGGCCCTGGTACTGCTGGCAGAAAAAACAGAAGGTAGTGAGTGTGAATCCTCACACCCAGCAACCTTGATTATTGATTCTTGTGGAGGGAGAGCCTCCACCTCCAATCATACACACGTGCAGCTCCGAAAATCCAGTCAAGGAAATACCACCAGGAAAAAACAGCTGCAAAACAGATCAGATTATTTTTGACATATAAGTCAGCAGAGAGATTACCTTGTATTGTAGGAGATTTCTCGGCGAGGAGGTGGAGTCGCCACCCGGCCTTTATGGTGATGGTGATGATGAGATGATGAGTGACAGCTGGTGTTGAGGATGATTGACGGCTGTCACTCCCAGTGGTTCTGGCGCCCTCTTGTGCTTGAAGCCCGCACTCCAAGCAGGGCGCCATCCGGTGGTGGTGAGCCAGCAGTACCTCCTCTTCGGCGGCCCACACAACAGGACCCCCCCCTCAACGGGCGCCTCCTGGCGCCCGACCAGGCTTGTCCGGGTGTCGGTGGTAGAAATCGACCAGAAGGGCCGGGTCCAGGATGAAGCTCCTCTTCACCCAGGAGCGTTCCTCGGGTCCGTAACCCTCCCAGTCCACCAAGTACTGAAAGCCCCGACCCATCCGACGGACGTCCAGGAGCCGACGAACGGTCCATGCCGGCTCCCCGTCGATGATCCGGGCAGGAGGTGGGTCGGGTCCGGGGGAGCAGAGCGGTGAGGTGTGGTATGGCTTGAGTTTGGAAACATGAAAAACCGGATGGATCCGCAGTGAAGCCGGGAGAGTTAGCTTCACTGCGGCTGGACTGAGGATCTTGGCGATGGGGAACGGCCCGATGAAGCGGTCCTTGAGTTTGTGGGAGGTCACCTGGAGCGGGATATCTTTGGTGGATAGCCACACCTCCTGCCCTGGTAGGTATGTAGGGGCCGGGGAACGCCGGCGGTCTGCATGGGCCTTGGCCCTCGTCCGGGCCTGCAACAGGGCAGAGCGGGCGGCCCGCCACACCCGGCGGCACCTCCGCAGGTGGGCCTGGACCGAGGGTACCCCGACCTCTCCCTCCACAAGTGGGAACAACGGGGGCTGGTAGCCCAGACACGCTTCAAAGGGGGAGAGGCCGGTGGCAGAGGATACTTGGCTGTTGTGAGCGTACTCGATCCAGGCCAGATGGTTACTCCAGGCCGCCGGGTGAGCGGAGGTGACACAACGAAGAGCCTGTTCAAGTTCCTGGTTCGCCCGCTCTGCCTGGCCGTTCGTCTGTGGGTGGTACCCGGACGAGAGACGCACGGTGGCCCCCAGTTCCTTACAAAAACTCCTCCAGACCTGCGAGGAAAACTGGGGACCACGATCCGAGACGATGTCCGACGGTATCCCATGCAGACGCACGACGTGGTGAACCAGGAGGTCTGCCGTCTCCTGGGCCGTTGGGAGCTTCAGGAGGGCCACGAAGTGGGCCGCCTTGGAGAACCGGTCCACTATCGTCAGTATGGCGGTGTTGCCCTGGGACGGCGGGAGGCCCGTGACGAAGTCCAGACCGATGTGGGACCAGGGGCGATGAGGCACAGGCAGGGGTTGGAGGAGACCCCTGGTCTTGCGATGGTCCGCCTTGCCCCTGGCACAGGTGGTGCAGGCCTGGACGTAGTCCCGGACGTCGGCTTCCAGTGACGCCCACCAGAAGCGCTGCTGGACTACTGCCACGGTCCTACGCACTCCAGGATGACAGGAGAGCTTGGATCCGTGGCAGAAGTCCAAGACGGCAGCCCTAGCCTCTGGTGGAACGTAGAGTCTATTCTTCGGACCGTTTCCCGGGTCCGGGTTCTTAGTCTGGGCCTCCCGGACGATCTCCTCCACGTCCCAGGTGAGGGTAGCCACGACAGTGGACTCGGGAAGGATGGTGTCGATGGGGTCCGACAACCCGACCTTGGCTTCCTCTTCGTGCACCCGGGACAATGCATCAGATCGTTGATTTTTGGTCCCGGGGCGGTAGGTGATCCGGAAGTCAAAGCGTACGAAGAACAGGGACCAGCGGGCTTGCCTGGGGTTCAGCCGCTTGGCGGTCCGGATGTACTCCAGGTTCCGGTGGTCCGTAAAAACCGTGAAAGGCCCCGTAGCCCCCTCCAACAGGTGTCTCCACTCTTCTAGAGCCTCCTTCACCGCGAGGAGTTCTCGATTGCCCACGTCATAGTTCCGTTCAGCGGGGGTCAACCTGCGGGAAAAGTAGGCACAAGGATGGAGAACCTTATCGGACTCCCCGCTCTGGGACAGCACGGCTCCTATTCCTGAGTCTGAGGCGTCCACCTCTACTACAAACTGGCGAGTAGGATCAGGCTGCACCAGAACTGGAGCAGATGAAAACCGGCGTTTCAACTCCCTAAACGCGGCCTCGCACCGGTCCGACCAGGTGAAGGGGACTTTGGTGGAGGTCAGGGCGGTCAGGGGGCTAACGACCTGACTGTAACCCTTAATGAACCTCCTGTAGAAGTTTGCGAAGCCGAGGAACTGTTGCAGCTTCCTACGGCTCGTTGGTTGGGGCCAATCCCTCACCGCCGCAACCTTGGCCGGATCCGGGGCGACGGAGTTGGAGGAGATGATAAACCCCAAGAAGGACAGAGAAGTGCGGTGAAACTCACACTTCTCGCCCTTCACAAACAGCCGGTTCTCTAACAACCGCTGTAGGACCTGACGTACATGCCGGACATGGGTCTCAGGATCCGGGGAAAAGATGAGTATATCATCCAGATACACGAAGACAAACCGGTGCAGGAAGTCCCGCAGGACGTCATTAACCAAGGCTTGGAACGTCGCGGGGGCGTTAGTGAGACCGAACGGCATGACCAGGTACTCAAAATGACCCAACGGGGTGTTAAACGCCGTCTTCCATTCATCTCCCTTCCGGATCCGAACTAGATGGTACGCATTCCTAAGATCGAGTTTGGTGAATATTTTGGCTCCATGCAGGGGTGTGAACACCGAATCCAAGAGGGGCAATGGGTATCGATTGCGAACCGTGATCTCGTTCAATCCCCTGTAATCGATGCATGGACGAAGTCCGCCGTCTTTCTTGCCCACAAAAAAGAAACCAGCACCCATCGGGGAGGTGGAGTTCCGGATCAACCCGGCGGCCAAGGAGTCCCGGATGTAGGTTTCCATTGATTCGCGTTCCGGACGTGAGAGATTGTACAGCCTGCTGGACGGGAACTCACTGCCCGGAACCAAATCGATGGCACAATCGTACGGACGGTGTGGTGGAAGGGCGAGCGCCAGATCTTTGCTGAAGACGTCAGCCAGATCATGGTACTCCCCTGGCACCGCCGTCAGATTGGGAGGGGTTTTAACCTCCTCCTTAGCCGTCATTCCGGGGGGAACCGAGGATCCTAAACACTCCCGGTGGCAGGTTTCGCTCCACTGCACCACGACCCCAGACGGCCAATCGATCCGGGGATTGTGCTTCACCATCCAAGGAAAACCCAAAATCACTCGGGAGGTAGAAGATGTCACGTAAAACACTATCTCCTCCCGGTGATTCCCAGACACAACCAAGGTCACAGGCTGGGTCCGGTGTGTGATTAGCGGGAGTAGAGTGCCATCTAGTGCCCGTACCTTCAAGGGCGAAGGCAGAGCCACTAGGGGGAGCCCCACTTCCTTTGCCCATCTGCTATCCAACAGATTCCCTTCGGACCCCGTGTCCACCAGTGCTGGGGCGTGAAGGGTTAAATCCCCACTCAGGATTACCACTGGGATTCGTGCTGATTTGCGGGAACTTCCCGTGCACATGTTATGGCCCACCCTTAGCCCAGTGTCTAAGGACGGGCGTTGGTGTTTGACCGTTTGGGGCAGTCTTTTAACAGGTGCTCACATGAGCCACAGTAAAAACATTCCCCGCGGGCCAGTCTCCTTTGTTTAATATCTGCTCTCACTTTAGCCCTGCTCGTGTCCATAGCTTCGTCAGCAGGGGGAGCTGTTGCCACACGGAGCCCACCGGCAATGGAGCGTGAGGACGACGTCACCCCGTCAGACCCGGAAGAGAGAGGGACGGCTTGTGCCCGGCCACGCCCCCCGGCCTGCTCCCGACGGTGTTCATTCAAACGGTTGTCTAAGCGTATAACCAGAGTGACAAGCCCGTCGAAAGTCTGCGGTTCGTCCTTAGCCAGTAAATGCTCCTTCAGTACTGGGGACAGTCCGCTTATGAAGGCGGCGCGGAGCGCGACGTCATTCCAACCCGACCTCGCAGCCGCGATGCGGAAGTCGACAGCGTAATCGGCCGCGCTCCGACGCCCCTGTCTCAGTGACAGCAGCACGGTCGAGGCGGTCTCGCCTCTGTTGGGATGATCAAACACCTGTTTGAATTCCCGTATAAACCCAGCGTATGACGTCAGAAGCCATGACTGCTGTTCCCAGAGCGCTGTAGCCCAAGCGCGTGCCTCACCTCGAAGCAAATTAATTACATAAGCCACCCGGGTGGCGTCTGCCGCGTACATGACTGGACGCTGTGCAAAAACGAGCGAACACTGCATCAAGAAGTCTGCGCACGTCTCCACACAGCCTCCGTACGGTTCAGGAGGACTTATGTAAGCTTCAGGGGACGGTGGGGGGGGTAGTTGAACGGCCAGTGGAACATCTACATTAGGCCCCCGGACCAGCAGGAGGAGACACTGCAGCGACGCTTGACTCGCGTGCTTCCACTCTGGCGGTGAGAGCCTCCATCCTCTGATTGAGGCTTGCATTTTGCTCAGTTACCAGCTGTAACTGAGCAGTGAAAGCGGTAAGGATTTGCTGCAGATCACTCACCACGCCTCCTGCTGACGCCTGCGCTCCTTGTTCTCCCATTGGCTGTTCAAGCTGTGGTTGACGCCCCTCGGGATCCATGACGAATGGCCGAGAAATCCTGTTGGGAAGGTGTCGTAACACGGACCCACAACAGGGGGCGCTAATGAACGGACAATGGATAAGGAAAGGAGTAACAATTTAATGTTGCACAAGTACACAACGTAAAACAAACAAAGGTTCTGCCAATCACACACAAGAGGATTGCGGGCAGGCTCGAAGATAGGAGACCTCAGATGAACGAAGAGCCGGGACCCACACCGCTTCCACCACCAACGGCCTGAAGAACACCGAAGCCGCCAAGCCCCGAGTCCCCAGGTGGTCTCTGTCCTCCGTTGTCGGCCCTGGTACTGCTGGCAGAAAAAACAGAAGGTAGTGAGTGTGAATCCTCACACCCAGCAACCTTGATTATTGATTCTTGTGGAGGGAGAGCCTCCACCTCCAATCATACACACGTGCAGCTCCGAAAATCCAGTCAAGGAAATACCACCAGGAAAAAACAGCTGCAAAACAGATCAGATTATTTTTGACATATAAGTCAGCAGAGAGATTACCTTGTATTGTAGGAGATTTCTCGGCGAGGAGGTGGAGTCGCCACCCGGCCTTTATGGTGATGGTGATGATGAGATGATGAGTGACAGCTGGTGTTGAGGATGATTGACGGCTGTCACTCCCAGTGGTTCTGGCGCCCTCTTGTGCTTGAAGCCCGCACTCCAAGCAGGGCGCCATCCGGTGGTGGTGAGCCAGCAGTACCTCCTCTTCGGCGGCCCACACAACAGTGACAACTTTACCAACACGATAGTGGTTCAGAAATCCAAGATCAACATGATCTGATGTGCTTTAGAAAAGATTAAAAACGCTGTGATCTCCAGGTCAAAGAGAACATCTCGTCGACAATGTGCCGAAAGTCCAGGACCGGAATGACATGCAGTAAACTAATAATTTGGACCTGGTAGTGAGAAATAGAAGTAATCGATTCTGACGTTTCAAAGGGAGAAGTGATCGGGGGCGTGTCTAAAACCTCTTTAAACCTTTCCACACTTAAGAAATATGACTTTAAAGATTCAATCAAAGAGAAAAATGACTTAAGTCGATTGTTGCGCTGGAGGATTTTCTCCGTCATTACAGAAACAACGTTGCCTGCAGAAAATGAAACCGCTGAACGTGCATGCTTTCTAACACCACTGATGTAAAGTCCACTCCAGGTGGTGTGCTTTCACTACCAAGTCAGTGATAAATTGCTCGCCACCGCGTTCATACTCTCTGTGACGAAGCAGCAAAGACACATTATCACACGGTCGCTACAGGCCGGCGTTATTTAAAGGTGTCCGTGTAATTACCGCTCAGCTCTCTGGCTGCGTTCAGGGTCAACGTGAGAAAGCGGTGTGTGATTTTAGCGGCCACTCTCAGTCCGCCATCACGCCGAAGCTAATGGATTTTATGGAGGAGACGAGCCAGAGAGCTTCAAAGAGTTCTCCATTTAATGCACTCATCCGCGGCAAAATGGTAACATGCAATTATGTGCACCACAGCGGCACCTCCATCCACGTCCATTTGTGGTTCACATCACACAGAGGATAACATCTATGTTTGCTAATTAGGATACTTAGCATTCCTCCTTGGCAGGTTGCAGAGTGCTGCGTTGAAAGTCAAGCTGATGTGTGCGTAATGATCGAACTGATGGATGCAGAACCTTCATGTCTCATCACTCAAACCTCACAAAAACACAAGTGTCCTTCCAAAACCGGAGCTTCCATTGAGTTAAAGTATCAGTTATACCTGCCCCCCCCCCCCCCCCCCCCCACACACACACACAAAACAATCCCAGGTGCGAGGAATTCATAAATCTGACATGCAGCTTACTCAGAGCTGTGTTTGTCACAAAATGGTTCAAGGTTCACGCACAGATTCATCACAGATTTATCACACGTCAGACAGGATAGTTTGAGTTTAAATAAAGCCAAACTGGTCCAACTCAAGGTCCAAAAACCAGGAGGAAAAAAACTAAGTCAAACTTCAGGACCTGTTTATAGGTCTTTTGCACTGACATCATGGATTTCCCATGATCCTCTCCGATTCTCTCATGTCCGCCATTGTTGATGTACAACAATGGGAGTTATATGCGCAGTTGTCGGGTGTTTGAACAATTCTGCTTGCAAAATAGTCAAGCTTTTCAGTTTACCTACTGTTAAACAGCATGAAGGGCCAAAAGTCGAAGAACTAACTCGCCGACGTCAAAGACAGTGGCTCGCAAATCTGCACAGAGCTGATATAAAACCAACAAGTTACAAATACACACGAGCATGTGAAGAGCATTTCGTAACGGGTAAGTTGAAGTTTATTTTTTCTAAACAAAATTTGACTGTTCTACATTCAGTACTTCGAGTTACAGACATTGAAAAGTTACATTACAAATGAAGTGAAAATCCCAGTTTGAAAATAAATAAATACAGCAGTCATGTGTCGAGATTCTAGGTGAATCTTTTGCAACAGAGACAAAACCAATTAAATTATAAATCTTCACACACTGTACATAAATTCCCTGACATTTGTGTTTTTAAATAATATAAAAAAAAATTTCTTTGTAGGAAGACCTGCGTATGAGATGCACGAGACAGATGTCGACTGGGCCCTCCCTTTGAAACTTGGGCACTCCAAAATTAAAAGTGCAACAATTGCTCGATCAGTTGAACGTGGCGAATGTTTGAAGAGAAGACAAGCAAGAGGACAGAAGTCCAAGATTTCTGCTGGTGCCAACAAGTTTGATGTGGAGCCTTCCACTTCCAGTGACTCTAAGTGTGAAGATGTTACATGTCAGTTGAGCTGATTAGCTGATAATGTATCTGATACAAAGCTGATACATAAAAAAAAACTGCTACAGAAAACAAATTGTGAACGAACACTTTAAATTCCAAATTATTTGTTCATACAGATTCATTAATTACTCATTCATTTAGTCACTCAATTATACAGTGATATTTTACTGTCTGTGAAATACATTTTGACCCTGGCATAATTATTTCACAGTTATATTACAGTAACAGTTTCTTAAAGATTATATACTTACTGGTTGCGTGTGTAACCAGTCAATAAGTGTTTTATTACACCAAACATTTTTCCTCTGCTCACCTTCCACAAATTTTCTGAACTCATACCTGCTTTACTATTGATGCAAATCCATTGCTATGGGTTATGAAAAATTAATGCCCAGGCATTATACTTTTATATAAATAATGGGATACCAAACAGTGAGTGTGTAATATTATAAGATGATGAATCATTCTTTAATTTTATTTATTATTATTATTATTATTATTATTTACAGTTACCTAGAAGACAATGAAGACATTACATCTGCAACCTTGTCATCTGTTAGTGCCAAATCTATCCCTGCCCAGGCCTTAAGCATGGATCTTGAAACTCAAACAGAGATGTTAGCTTCTGATATAAATGGTCTTGAGGAAGGACTGAAGGATGCCAATAAAAACATCGAAAAAAAAGTATAAGACCTTTCCATGAATGAAGATTCATTTAGAAATGACAATGACAAAGTCAAGTTTTATACTGGCTTACCCAGTTTCAGTGTTCTTATGTGTGTATTTAACTTTGTAGCACCTTATATAACAACCACACATAAAAATGTATTGAGTCAATTTCAAGAACTTCTGATTGTACTGATGAGGTTGCGTTTAAACACTCCATTCCAAGATTTAGCCTATCGTTTTGGAGTCTCCGTTTTCACTGCTAGTCGCATTTTTGATCGTTGGTTACCAGTCATGGATGTCAGATTGTCATTCTTAATCTTTTGGCTAGAACGGGAAGTGTTACAGAAAGCCATGCCACTTTCATTCAGACAGTCATTTGGAAATAAGGTTGCTGTCATCATGGACTGCTTTGAAGTGTTTATCGACCGTCCATTTCATTGTCAGCTAGAGCCATGACATGGTCAAATTACAAACACCATAACACTGCCAAATTTCTCATAGGGGTCTGCCCACAAGGAGTGATTACCTTCATCTCAAAAGCATGGGGCGGCCGTGTGAGTGACAAGCACATTACTGAAAATTGTTCAATATTAACAAATTTGCTTCCTGGAGATTTGGTGCTAGCAGATCGAGGATTTGACATTGCAGACAATGTTGGTTTCTACTGTGTTAAACTGTCAATACCCACCTTTACACATGGTAAAAGTCAACTCCCTGCATTAGAAATTGAAGAGACCAGGAAGACAGCAAATGTCAGAATACATGTTGAATGAGTGATAGGATTAGTTCGAAGGAAGTACCCATTTACAGTCGACTTTGACAATAGAGACTGTCATGTGTAAGAATGGACAAGAAGACACACCACTTGACATGATTGTTAGAGTTTGCTGTGCCCTGACCAACTTGTGTCCTTCAGTTGTGCCTTTTGAGTGAACAATTCCAGCATGAATGTAGGAAAGGACTAATGTAAACAAAAACTTAAGAATTGTATCTATTCTTTATAGACTTTATTACTGTTGAGCATCAGTATGGTACAGTTGCTTGGAATAAATGGAAGTACACAGTTTCCACTTACCATTCAGCAGTGATCAGTTGTTGCAATTTTTATTGTATTTGACATACATCCATAATGCATTTGTGAATAAACTGCCTCAAGAAACCAATGTTTTCAAATTATTGTCATATGCATGGAGTATGTACATGCCTGGACATGTTATGAAGCATGAGTGTCACTTTTAAGAAAATACTACTTAAACATTCTTCAGAGTGCCTTCTTTGCTGTGGGCCTTTTCCTTTTCCTTTGATCTGGCATCTTATGGCATGCTTTGGGGGCTCTCTTGAGATGGAACCGTTTCTACTCGCAGTTGCTGTTGTCACAGCCCACCGTCAAATTCCCGCTGTCTTCCTTTTGACAGTAGCAGAATAGGTCCTGTCCTGGCTCCACATTCTCCCTTTGAGGTGTTTTTGATATGGTGCAGCTGTACCAGTTGCCTACCAACTCTGGCAAGACTGCAACCTAGAAAAACATAAACAAAATGGAAATACATTTTACAGCCAAAGGTTACAAAGCTCGTAGTCAAAACTAAATAATTAACAATGTCGGTGTAGTCCACTGAAGGCCACAGGCGCACATCATCCTCAAAATTGATTAAATTGCTGTACAGATCGATCCCCCCCACACTCTGCATTCTTTTCACGATATCTTGCCTTGTCATTGCTACTTAATTCACAATAAATCTTAGAAAAATGACCAATTACCAAAATGACCAGATCCATTTCTAATGGGGAAATGTATTACACTGTCTCCTGGTTTGTTGGCTAAGAGCCAACTTTTATGTGCCAAGACAATATTGAGTAATTGAGTCCACGTTTTACAAATTGTGGACACATTCAAGTAGATTGTGCCCTTGTTTTACTCAAATGATGCTTAAAATGTGCGCATAATATAACAAAATAATTGCACAATATAATAAAACAAGTGCACAATATCATAAAACGAGCGCACAATATAATAAAATGTGTGCACAATATAATAAAACATGCGCACATTCTCTCCACATGCAAAACATTTTGCAGTGACACTTCCAGGGCTCCGTAGTTTCCTCTGTTTCTCTCTCCAAACCCTGCAAACCCAACCAATAATTTGCATCACATTTTACCAAAATTGGAGAAACTTTAACTTTTGACCCCTGTACAAACTGAAATTGACCTTTTGAAAATTTAGGTGGCTAATCTGCTCTTACAAAAGAGTAATGTCTAAGAAGTATTTGTGCCAAATTTGGTGTTTGTTTCCAGAAATGAACAATTTCTACAGTTATCTGCTGGATTATTTAAATAGTTTCCTTTTGGATGAACAAAAAGAAAAGGGGGAATGTAAGTTTAAGCACCCCCCCCCCCCCAAAAAAAAGTGACTGAATGAATGAATTTGAATCTTTTTGTGTGTGTGTGTGTGTGTTATGTGCACTTTTCTCAGATGCCAGTAGGGGAGATTCAAAGAAAAATGTTGAAAACCACTTGTCTCATATAAACTTGTAATATACGAGGTCTGTTAGAAAAGTATCCGACCTTTTTATTTTTTTCAAAAACCATATGGATTTGAATCACGTGTGATTGCATCAGCCAAGCTTGAACCTTCGTGTGCATGCGTGAGTTTTTTCACGCCTGTCGGTTGCGTCATTCGCCTGTGAGCAGGCTTTGTGTGAGCACTGGTCCACCCTCTCGTCGTTTTTTTGCGAATAAATGTCTGAACGATTTGGAGCTTTGCTGCATCAGTTTTTTTTCCAGAAACTGTGAGAGACCTCCAGGTGGACACCGTTCGGAAAATTAATATGGCTTTTAGGGACGATTTTTGTGGGGATTACACAGATTAAGGAGTGTTACTGCGCTTTAAGGACGGCCCACAACTGCTGAGAGCATGGCGCGCTCCCAGCGCCGATCGACAGGCTCACACCCTGCTGAAACAACCAGATCATTTCCAACGTGAAGGCTTTGTTGATCCGGGACGTCATCTGTCTTTCACAAAAAGGCAGAAGGCGTGGACATCAGCACTTTTTCGGCACATTCCACTGTTACAGGAGTTTTTTTTCATGGAAAGAAAAGTGGAGGGACGCGCCACGGAGCCGTTCATTACGCGGCACAAAACCACCTCTGTGTTGGTCTCACAGGACGGCTTTCAGGTGGATTTCAGACGGCTGTCGGTGGGTTTTCAGTCGTGTGACTAACCGAGAAATTGTGCATGAGCTGGACATGCCAGAACATGTCCTGTGAGGCTTCATCACCGCGTTGCTGTGCGCCATGCAGCTCCACCGCGACGAGCAGAATTCCTCCACTCCTCTTCCATGACAAAAACTCCTGTAACAGTGGAATGTGCCATTCATTTCTAAACTGGACGCTGTCTTGATCCGGTATGTCGTCTGACTAGCACAGGAATTGTGAAAAGACGTGGACATCAGCACTTTTTCGGCACATTGAGACAGATGTGCAGAGAAATTCCGCGCATCGCGGTCGAGCCGCATGACGCAAAGCAACACCGTGATGAAGCCTCACAGGACATTTTCTGGCATGTCCAGCTCATGCGCTCTCAGCAGTTGTGGGCCGTCCTTAAAGCGGCAGTAACACTCCTTAATCTGTGTAATCCCCAAAAAATCATCCCTGAAAGCCATATTAATTTTCCAAACGGTGTCCACCTGGAAGTCTCTCACAGTTTCTGGAAAAAAATTGATGCAGCAAAGCTCCAAATCGTTTATACATTTATTCGCAATAAAAAACGACGAGAGGGGTGGACCAGTGCTCACACAAAGCCTGCTCACAGGCGAATGACGCAACCGACAGGCGTGAAAAAACTCACGCATGCACACGAAGGTTCAAGCTTGGCTGATGCAATCACACGTGATTCAAATCCATATGGTTTTTGAAAAAAATAAAAAGGTCGGATACTTTTCTAACAGACCTCGCATTTAATATAAAATGAACTTAGTTTGTACAGTTATAGGTTTCTTTTCATTTGGAGCTCCACAAAGATCTATTTTATGGTGCAAATGTTGCAGTGGTAAGGACAAATGTCCAACCAATTTACAGTTTGTTACTATTAAAATTAGGGGTGGGCAAACATAAAAAATCTTAATCTCATTAAGCTCAATGACTTTCGTGATTAATCATGATTAATCGCATGGTGTATGTGAAACCCAAAAATGAATTCAAAAGCCACTTAAAAGCACAGTTTTATTTGAAAATGTGAATGAACATTGCATAAATTTGAAAATGTAAATTTCAACTGAAACACACTAATGAAATCAAATATAAAACCACTGGCAGGTCATTTGTTATCCTGTTCATATCAAATAACAATATTCATGTCCATGACTAAATGTACTAAAACAAATCACAGTTGTACACATACCACAATTTGATATGTGTACAATTGTGATGTATTTGTTTTAGTATATTTAGATTTTGTTTGTGATTTGGCACTTTATAAGCCGATTAATTGAATTGAAATTGAACATTTGTATTGAGTCTTAAAGTAAATAAATATGAATTTGGTCACTGGATCCTTAAACTTTGTACATAATGAACTCTACATGGTGAATCCTTGATCTCTGGACATAAATAGGAATAAACAAAATCTGTAGTTTTTGTCAAAAGCATTTCCTTTCAGACACTGGCATGAATGCGTTTCCATATATCTGAGCTGAGCTCTTACAGATGCTGTGCTTCACTTCAGGATGTAATTTGAAAAGAAAATACAGCACGTTTCATTTTGGGAGGAAAAAAAACATTTTAGTCAATTGTAGTTTCTTGTCTGTATTACATTTGGAAAGAGGTGTCATTGTATTTAAAGCAGCAATTCATTTTGAAGTTATTAATTCAACCGGACTCTGTCTCAGCCGCGCAGCGTTCGAGCTGTGTGAACGGACACGGAGGACGATTCTCGTTTCTTGACAGCAACAAGACAAGAGTCCCAGTTAGTGACTTTAATCCACACAAAAGTGACTGACGATATTTTAATGGCTTTGCGAGGGGTTAAGAAGCGGCTTGCCGTTTCTGAAGAGCAGTGAATCAAAGAACCAACGAGCTACTGGATCGAAGCATTGCTTCAATGATTCATGGTTTCAAAGTGGAGCCGCGCTGCAAAAATGGTTTATTACAGACCAAACCTTGAATATCCGACTTTATTTGTACGTCCGTATGACTCTGAACTCGGAAAAATCCGTATAATTGACGGGACTCTAGGTTGACATGAAAACTACCGAAAAGCTGTGTTCACCGCGGGGGACACGTTCGGCTATTCGAGATTATTCAAGATTTTTTTTTACCGATGACGAACGATGCGTAAAAAAAAATTTGACCAATGCAGCTACATCGGTCCAAACCGGTCTGGATCCGGACCTGATCCTGTAGAATTTTGTATCGAAAATGTCCATTCAAAAGTTCAGCGTCTTTCTGCATTTTGTTTTGTTGTGCATTGCATAGCCTGTACTTTTCCTCGATCCTCGTGTCGTTTTCTGTGTGAACTCAGCTATCAGCAGGAAGCAGCAGCATAAGCTCACCCCGACTGACGCTTTCAAAATAAAAGGCTACCAAAACAAAAAAAACGCAGCGTTAAGGGGAGGAACAAAATTGTCGGCGATAATGACCTCAATATTAACGCAACGTTAGCGCGTTAACGTTGCCCAGCCCTAAAATACAATACAAATTTGTCTTTTTTTTGGAGGAACTGAGCAATTCATTGGAGCGCAGTGAAACTGATCGGAGTGGGGACGGGTCTGCAGCGGCTGCGAGTGGGACGTGAAGTTGCAAATGTTGCAGTGGTAAGGACAAATGTCCAACCAATTTTACAGGTTTGTTACAATTAACATACAATACAAATTTGTCTTTTTTTTGGAGGGAACTCTGAGCAATTTCATTGGAGCGGAGTGAAAACTGACCGGAGTGGGAAGCAGTATACAGCGGTCTGCGAGGGGATGAGAATATAGATCCATGAGTGAAAGTTCCCACTGCTTCTGTTAGCATGCGCACCTGGAGTGTGCGCGCGCTGTGCAGATGCGGTGCGCTGTACGTTCTGAACACCAGGACAGGCCAGCACTGTGATCTTATTTGGTCTTTCCAGTGACTCTAAGATGGTATTCATTTGTTAGCGCTCTGAGTGCTCCTCTAGTTATCTCTGAAGTTTGTGTTTCTGGTGTCCTGTCACACAGTGACCTCATGTGTACGACTTGCCTTCATTCCATGGTCATGTGTCGCAGTTGAAGCTTGTCTACTGCCGGTGAGTTACATTATGTAAAGCGGCTCTCGGCGCTCCTCAGGTGTGCGCTTAATTCTGCTCCCCTCCAACATCAACTGTTCTAAACGCCGAGCTGCCACGCCACCTCAACCTCACCGACGGCGCCATTAAAACTCCATTAAGCATCATAAAGGAGACCAAACATATGGACCCACGTCTCTAACGTGGTGCTGGGGAGAGAAAACAAACAGATTCTGCATCCTCACAAATGAATAAATGCAGCAGTAATGTATTTATGTAGGTTTTTGCTTATTTTGGCACATTAGCTGTCAAACAGCAAAAAGCTGAAGATTAATTCCTCAAGGGTTTGTTTTCCTGAACGCACCAGATGGATTCATGCGCCTCACGTTGATGCCGGCGTTGGATGTGGTTAGTTTCATTGTCACTAAGCTACAACAGCTACTTGGCAGGAATTTTACATGCCAGTTTATTTAAAGTATCAGTGCTTTACACAACATAAAATTGAAATGATGCTCAGTTGAAATAAATTTATATAAAGTAAATTTTTGTGTCATCAAATGTGCCACAAATTGGCAAAATTTCAAACAACTTGAATAACATGATAAATGGTGGTAGTTTGCCTGTTTGTGACAGATGGTTATTTCTGAGGTGGGATGGACTCTGTGTCTGTCTGGATTTCTGTGTTGTCACAAAACTCATTAGACGTCACTACTGGCTCTCTGTAATGTTGTAATAGTTTTTAGATTATTTGGATTGAAGGTGACGACCTATATGGCCATGATTTTTTTTTTAAATTGTATTTCTTTATATACTTGCTTTTTGGGGGGCAGGGTGGCGGCCCAAGCATTTGGTGTGCTTGGTTTCAGTGTGTAAGGCTCCCGGTTCAAACCCCACCCCTGCCACATTTCTCCATGTAATGTGGAGTTGTGTCAAGAGGGACATCTGGCAAAAAACCTGCGCCAAATCAACATGCAATGTGGCGACCCCAAGTAGGAAAGAAAGGGATCAGCCAAAGGGACTTAATTTGCTTTTGGGGGGGGCAATTTTATTGTATTCAACGTCTGACCAGCTTGGGTGGAATAAAACTGACAAAAGTTGTTGCAACATAGAATTGTTTATTTGTGAGTGAAGGACAAAGTGTCAATAAATCTAACAATAAATTGGTGACACGCTGGGATGGTTGCCTTCCAGGACCCAAGGTGGTCAGACATGGGGCCAAATACAAAAGTATTTGTATTTGAAAATACTTAAATACATTTTCCGGAGTAATTGTATTTGTATTTTCTGATTTTGAATTCAAAGTATTTGTATTTGTATTTCAAATACATCGCTGATCCCAAGTATTTCCAAACACTTTTACAAATACTTTTTCAAATACTTTTCAAACTTGGGAATCTCACCGTGTTGAGACACACCAGATATGACATTTTATTATTGTTTTGTGATATGGTGGATACAAAAGGATGCAATATTGATGGAAACAGAATATATATTGTAATAGTTTTGATTATTGTCTGTGATATTATCATAGTGAATTTGTGATAAAACATTCAATCCTTTACTTATCAATAGTATTGGTCATGCTATTTTCACAATAAATTGTCACCAGTTTATCAGTTTTTGTGTTGATTTGTTGTTTATAGTTCATAGAAAGTATTTGTATTTGTATTTGAAATACTCCAAATATAAAGTATTTGTATTTGTATTTGAAAAAGTACAAAGTATTTGTATTTGTATTTGGAATTCGAAAATCTAAAGTATTTGTATTTGTAACTCAACAAAAATATAACGCAACACTTTTGGTTTTGCTCCCATTTTGTATGAGATGAACTCAAAGATCTAAAACTTTTCCACATATACAATATCACCATTTCTCTCAAATATTGTTCACAAACCAGTCTAAATCTGTGATAGTGAGCACTTCTCCTTTGCTGAGATAATCCATCCCACCTCACAGGTGTGCCATATCAAGATGCTGATTAGACACCATGATTAGTGCACAGGTGTGCCTTAGACTGCCCACAATAAAAGGCCACTCTGAAAGGTGCAGTTTTATCACACAGCCAAAATGCCACAGATGTTCGCAAGATTTGAAGGAGCGTGCAATTGGCATGCTGACAGCAGGAATGTCAACCAGAACTGTTGCTCGTGTATTGAATGTTCATTTCTCTACCATAAGCCGTCTCCAAAGGCGTTTCAGAGAATTTGGCAGTACATCCAACCAGCCTCACAACCGCAGACCACGTGTAACCACACCAGCCCAGGACCTCCACATCCAGCATGTTCACCTCCAAGATCATCTGACACCAGCCACTAAGACAGCTGCTGGAACAATCGGTTTGCATAACCAAAGAATTTCTGCACAAACTGTCAGAAACCGTCTCAGGGAAGCTCATCTGCATGCTTGTCGTCCTCATCGGGGTCTCGACCTGACTCCAGTTCGTCGTCGTAACCGATTTGAGTGGGCAAATGCTCACATTCGCTGCCGTTTGGCACGTTGGAGAGGTGTTCTCTTCACGGATGATGCGAAGGAGATGTGTGCACTGCATGAGGCAAATGGTGGTCACACCAGATGCTGACTGGTATCCCCCCCCCAATAAAACAAAACTGCACCTTTCAGAGTGGCCTTTTATTGTGGGCAGTCTAAGGCACACCTGGCACTAATCATGGTGTCTAATCAGCATCTTGGTATGGCACACCTGTGAGGTGGGATGGATTATCTCAGCAAAGGAGAAGTGCTCACTATTACAGATTTAGACTGGTTTGTGCACAGTATTTGACGGAAATGGTGATATTGTGTATGTGGAAAAAGTTTAGATCGTTGAGTTCATCTCATACAAAATGGGAGCAAACCAAAAGTGTTGCGTTTATATTTTTGTTGAGTATAATAACATGCAAAGTATTTGACCCCATGTCTGAAGGTGGTGTGGAGGATGTGGAACCAGTGCATGCTGCTAACTGACCTTAAGTTTAAAAAAACTGCTTTCATTTCTTCATTTTCACTGAGTTCATCAATTATCAATGTTTATGGTTATTTATCAATAACATCTTTTTTAGACCTGATGACCAAAAAACCTGACAAACTTGTTAGCCAGCAGCGCTCTGATTTAACACCTGCGGTGTCATGAGAAGAGTTGAACCTTGAATTAACATCTAGGCTCCTGAGCAGTTTTAGTTTGAAAGCAGAACGTCCTTGTGGATTCTTTTTCACTTCCTGTGCTGTCAAACCTGTCCAACCCACCAGCTAAGCACCGCCGCAGTGGCCAGGATGACAAAGGATGTTCTTCTACTTTCTTTCTTCTTCTTCACAGCTGAAGGGATTAAAAAAAAACTTTCTTTCACCCAAACATGATTGGGTATCGCGGGCTGTGACAGACATGACAGGATGAGCGCTGACCACTGACACTCTCTGTCCTCTGTCATGTCCAGAGCAGAGGGAGGTCGACATCCTGACAGCAGCCGGACACGGCGAGCCAGGCGGGCTGACGAGTCACCTTCTCTCCACCTCCCTTAAGTACCAGCGTCCTGTCAGAACTTCCTGTTTGCGTCTGACGGACGACGCTAATGTGGCAACGGCACTCCAGCGACAACAGCTGACGGGCAGGGACAGGGTCGAGTCGACTCATGCCGGGACACGCAGTCAATTAAAGGCGCTAAGCGGTGATCAGGGTCAGGCAGCACGGCAGGGGTCAGCAGGTCCACGTCTGAAAGCCAATTAGAGGCCAAAACAAAACTTATAGTTTCTGCAAACTTCAACCTGAAAGGACACGTTGAGGACTGAGGACAACTTTAAGACGGCTTTAAGTCCAACCGTCATCTGGATCCGTGTGTGCTGCTTTTACACAGTAATTTCTTAACCTCTGCCAATGAAGTTTTCACCCCGTTTGTTTGTGAACAGCCTGGACCCCACACTTTTCACATATTATGAAATTTTTTACTGAAGATTCATATCCTGATAGGCAAGAACTGATTCAGTTTTCAAGGTCATAGGTCAAAGCCAGGAAAAATCTTGGAAAATGGGAAAAATCCCTGTCTTTAACGTTGAATGAATTTTCAAAAATTCATAAAATTCAGCAAAGATCAAATTCCATAACCTGACAAAGTTTGATCTGGATCTGATCCAGATTGTGGTTGTAGATGTTTGAATTTCATATTGAAAAGCCCATTTGATGTACATTTTGCATTATATTTCAATCAAAAGTGCTTCAGTCACTCTCATTTGTGACAATGAGGAGCAAACTGACACTCTGAATGAACAGAATAAGTTTGCTCTGCACCTAATCCATATTGTGGATTTAGTGAATATGTGATTTTAACATTGAAAAGCCCTTTTGATCTATTTATTTATTTATTTAACTTCTAACAGGACTTTGACCTTGAAAAATTTTTTCCAAGGTAAAAATTTGTGGAATTGAAAACTAGTGTTGGTGGAGGCTTGTGCTCTAGTTATTCCATGTTTTTGGCACATGTTTCATTTTTGCCACAGTGCAGTCAGTGGGCACGTTGCCCTCATGTGGGTGGAGTCAGTCAGTCAGTCCTCATTTTACTTGAATGAGAGCGCTTCAGTTGTACTGGCTTGATTGGTTCATGCCTTACATAAAGTGACCCCAAGCAACCTGATGGATTTGGGGTTAAAAGGTCAAGGTCAGTGGACTTTAGAAAGTCCACAAGATATTTATATATTGTGAGCTCAATAAGTTTTTTGTTTTGTTTTGTTTTAGGGCCCCTTCACACATAACACGATTACAGCCGACTAGCACACGAAGGAGGAATTGCATGCCAGTCATGAAAAATCATAGCTGCCTCGAACACCTCGTACATGTGTCGCTACAGCCATTCACAAACACAAGCAGCTGAAAGACGGAGTGCCCCGTGAGAGCCCATTCAATCCCTCTTGTGGCAGGTGTCGACCACATTCTAGGTGACACATACGACTTTAAGGGCCTGACACACATCTCCTGTGCGCGGCCTGCCGCAGGACTATATGACAAGACAACAGTGTGAGAAATACGCAAGGTTGGGTAGGATTACTTTGAAATGTAATCCAAAAGTAATCAGATTACAAGTAATCCAAATATATGTACATACATACATGTAATCCACATGTATTCTTTCAAAGTAATCCTACCCAACCTTGCAAATACGCCACTTTCAGTCACGTATCAGCAGAGATACACCGTAACAAATGCCATTCGGTCAGTTATCTTTTTTTATACATTTATTTCCTTTTTGATTTTAGCCATTTTTCACTCCTTTTATAAGACAGTGATTGTAGCACAGAGACAAAGTTTCCATCTGGTAATCATAGCTTTTGTAAATTGTAGGTTCGAAGCCCATAAGTGGCATGTATTTTTTATTTAACTGTGGGGTTCTGTATTACGTCCCCTTTTATTTATTATTTATATCAACCCAGTAATATTCACTAATTATACAGCTTGCTTTTATTTTATTTTTCTCCACATCAGTGGGGCGATGTGGTGCAACACGTCCCAGCTGCTCGCACTGTGTTTGTGCACGTGCACAATGGTTCGTGGTTTCCCATTTCTTGTTGGTAGATTTTCTGCGTCTTTTGTGTTATGTGTGAAGGGGCCCTTCAGTGTCAAAATGTCACCAAACGTCTTTGTGTTTGACGTTTGTGTGTAAAAGGTGTGAAATTAATATAGATTTTTGTCAAATGTTGGTGCAGTTTGTGGTTCACTGAATAGTTAAAATATCTGAAAATGCATCGGAATGTTGCCTTTCAAAAATGCACTTTATGACATCACAAAGACCTGTGGATACCCCACCCTCCTCTTGTTGAATGTAATGATGTAAGAAGCTTGTATTTTGTCAAATGTCTCATGCTGTTTTATTCTCTGATGTTATGATGTCACAAACACTGAGAGCGGATTGTAATTGTACAGGGGAGTGAGCTGATTGGCTCATGTGCAGCGTAACTTTGTTGGTTTTGCTTCTGTTGTCAAAACGTGATGTTGTCATTTTGTTTATTAAGCAAACAAAGTTGTCATCACCGGGGCCGTGCACAGCGGCTTTAACGAGGTCAGGAGGATTAATAAGAGCAGAGACGTGTCAACTGAAGCCTTAAAGTGGCTGCTGATGCTTTTTAAAGCAATAAAAGTGTGACACTGTTTAATATTCACAGCTTCGGGGTCGCGTTCATTGACTTCCTGCTAAAAAAGGCTATCTGGCAACTTGTGCCTCCACAATCCCCTCCTCAATGAAAAGCACCTTGGGACAATGATGGAGGTACTCCCAAGTGGCTCGCTGGTCAAAAGGAAAGCAGCACTTACCACGGTTGCCACGGATACCAACAGAGAATCACATCAGACACAGATGTCTCGTCTGTCTGTACTCGCCTTGGCCTCGTTAGAAAACGCTCCACGCCGCTTTCCATTCAAGAGGCAGAAAATACGAGTGCCTGAGCCGACGGAGAAAAATATTTCTGCTTCAGCTCATGCTGAAGCAATTATCGGCAATTTCATCATCTATAAATTCATGAACTGTACTGGAATCCATTTGTCCCGCTGTCACAGAGGAGACGGAATAGGTTTTAATTGCTGTCCTCTGTCAGCAAAGAGCCACGTTGGTGTTCTCGACTGTAGAGTAACTGCACACTTCATTCTGCATTTACAGTTTTCATTTGCCAGCGTGACTCCAACAAATGTGGAGGTGAAACCAAACGTTTCTGCAGAGGGACGTCTTTCTGGGGGAAGTACGCACTGAAAACGTTTTACTGCTCTACATGAGAATGATGATCATCTCTCCAACAGATCAGACGGCAAAACGCTTCTGATGCTTACTTTTACCACAGCACCCGAAAGCATCCATCAGGAAATATTGCAGACATTTAAATATGGACAACTTAGTTATCCAGGTGTATTTGGTAGGAGGGCAACTGACACAACTGTATGTTGATTTTTAATCTTACTTTGGCCAAACATTAACTTCCCAAATGAATAAACAAACAATTTTTGTTGCCATCTAGTGGGGATTTGAGCATTTCAGGGCTTGTGGTACATTTCCTACTTGAAAGCCAAAAATCCAAATTAAAAAATGATATTTTGGGGGGGGGGGGGGGGGGGGGGGGGGGGGGGGGCACAGAGCTTTGACTTCCCAGGATTAATATATTAACATTTAGATTTTGAGAGTTTTATGTTTCTTGAGTATTAAGATATGAAAGTTTGCCAGAAGGACAGAATTTCTCCTGACAAGCACAACATACGCTTGTGAATATCTATAAATGTTTTGTTGTGATGGATAATCAATCACAAAATGGTTTCAAATGTCTGCAAAGCAATATTTATTCATGTATCAAAATTGCTGAACTCAATTCTGCCACATGGTGTCCACCGTCAGTACATTCTGACTGCCAGTCCCAAGCCTGGATAAATGAGAAGTGTTGCATCAGGAAAGGAATCCAATGTCATTTTTTGCTAAACCAAACATGCAAATCACAAATCTGATTACCAAATCAATTGAGGGCTCTGGTGCACGACCGCCACTGGTGTGGTTACCTACCAGGGTGACGGGTGAGGTATAGAATGTATCCACAGACAGTGGGAGAGGAGGACGTGAGTGTGGGTTTCATGGGTGGGACGGTGGAAAGGAATCCAAAGCTCCAGCAATTTATTGACTTTGGCACTCAACATTGAGCATGCTAGTCATTAATTGAAATTTTGCTGCCTTGCAAGCATTCACTGCAGAGAGTTCTGCTGTTTATGGACAGTTCTGGACAGTTTTCAACAAAGAAAATCTGCATTGTGTTTTCATTTTATTTTAACATGTAATCACGTCAAATACCTCAGTCATATGTCTGTGTTTTAATCCAGCAAACATGACCTCATAGAACCATTGCTTCTGGTTTTTAATATAACCCTGTGCAAAATGCTAAAACTCTCTTTCAGTTAAGTGAATAACTGCCCGAATCATTAATACTGAAAAATGATGGAGCCTCACGACATCACCTACAGTCTGCTACTGCAGATGACAGGAATTCTGCCATGACAGTTTTCCCACAGTTAACATGTGAATGAAGCATAAGGATTCTGATACTCTGCCTTCATACGCACCCATGGAACCAGTACCCAGCCTACACCACCATCTTGTGGTGGTTGGGTTGATGTATACATGGTTCAGATTGAGGTAGGTGCTCTGTCCACATGGCGTGGAAAATGGTCTCATGGGCGATTCATGGATGGGATGATGGACTCGGATAAAATCTACATCCAGGGTTAATCTAGAGATGTGTGCATGGGTTTGTTTAACGTGGGAATGCTGTTGCACACAGACAAACTCACACTAACAGATCCTTAGCCTGGACTGATGGCTGGGAAATCCCAGACTGAGGTCTAAGGACTTGCTGCAGCCTTCATATGCCTTCATAGTCAATCAATCAATCAATTTTATTTATATAGCGCCAAATCACAACAAACAGTTGCCCCAAGGCGCTTTATATTGTAAGGCAAGGCCATACAATAATTACGTAAAAACCCCAACGGTCAAAACGACCCCCTGTGAGCAAGCACTTGGCGACAGTGGGAAGGAAAAACTCCCTTTTAACAGGAAGAAACCTCCAGCAGAACCAGGCTCAGGGAGGGCAGTCTTCTGCTGGGACTGGTTGGGGCTGAGGGAGAGAACCAGGAAAAAGACATGCTGTGGAGGGGAGCAGAGATCAATCACTAATGATTAAATGCAGAGTGGTGCATACAGAGCAAAAAGAGAAAGAAACACTCAGTGCATCATGGGAACCCCCCAGCAGTCTACGTCTATAGCAGCATAACTAAGGGATGGTTCAGGGTCACCTGATCCAGCCCTAACTATAAGCTTTAGCAAAAAGGAAAGTTTTAAGCCTAATCTTAAAAGTAGAGAGGGTGTCTGTCTCCCTGATCTGAATTGGGAGCTGGTTCCACAGGAGAGGAGCCTGAAAGCTGAAGGCTCTGCCTCCCATTCTACTCTTACAAACCGTAGGAACTACAAGTAAGCCTGCAGTCTGAGAGCGAAGCACTCTATTGGGGTGATATGGTACTATGAGGTCCCTAAGATAAGATGGGACCTGATTATTCAAAACCTTATAAGTAAGAAGAAGAATTTTAAATTCTATTCTAGAATTAACAGGAAGCCAATGAAGAGAGGCCAATATGGGTGAGATATGCTCTCTCCTTCTAGTCCCCGTTAGTACTCTAGCTGCAGCATTTTGAATTAACTGAAGGCTTTTCAGGGAACTTTTAGGACAACCTGATAATAATGAATTACAATAGTCCAGCCTAGAGGAAATAAATGCATGAATTAGTTTTTCAGCATCACTCTGAGACAAGACCTTTCTAATTTTAGAGATATTGCGTAAATGCAAAAAAGCAGTCCTACATATTGGTTAATATGGGCTTTGAATGACATATCCTGAACAAAAATGACTCCAAGATTTCTCACAGTATTACTAGAGGTCAGGGTAATGCCATCCAGAGTAAGGATCTGGTTAGACACCATGTTTCTAAGATTTGTGGGGCCAAGTACAATAACTTCAGTTTTATCTGAGTTTAAAAGCAGGAAATTAGAGGTCATCCATGTCTTATGTCTGTAAGACAATCCTGCAGTTTAGCTAATTGGTGTGGTCCCTCTGGCTTCATGGATAGATAAAGCTGGTATCATCTGCGTAACAATGAAAATTTAAGCAATGCTGTCTAATAATACTGCCTAAGGGAAGCATGTATAAAGTGAATAAAATTGGTCCTAGCACAGAACCTTGTGGAACTCCATAATTAACCTTAGTCTGTGAAGAAGATTCCCCATTTACATGAACAAATTGTAATCTATTAGATAAATATGATTCAAACCACCGCAGCGCAGTGCCTTTAATACCTATGGCATGCTCTAATCTCTGTAATAAAATTTTATGGTCAACAGTATCGAAAGCAGCACTGAGGTCTAACAGAACAAGCACAGAGATGAGTCCACCGTCTGAGGCCATAAGAAGATCATTTGTAACCTTCACTAATACTGTTTCTGTACTATGATGAATTCTAAAACCTGACTGAAACTCTTCAAATAGACCATTCCTCTGCAGATGATCAGTTAGCTGTTTTACAACTACCCTTTCAAGAATTTTGAGAGAAAAGGAAGGTTGGAGATTGGCCTATAATTAGCTAAGATAGCTGGGTCAAGTGATGGCTTTTTAAGTAATGGTTTAATTACTTAATCACCTTAAAAGCATGTGGTACATAGCCGACTAAAAAAGATAGACTGATCATATTTAAGATCGAAGCATTAAATAATGGTAGGGCTTCCTTGAGCAGCCTGGTAGGAATGGGGTCTAATAGACATGTTGATGGTTTGGATGAAGTAACTAATGAAAATAACTCAGACAGAACAATCTGAGAGAAAGAGTCTAACCAAATACCGGCATCACTGAAAGCAACCAAAGATAACGATACGTCTTTGGGATGGTTATGTGTTGGGAAAGTGTCAGTACACGGACCCACAACAGGGGGCGCAAATGAACGGACAATGGAGAAAGTCAAATAACAAGGCTTTACTGTTGTGAACGTGCACAACGATACAACCAATCACGAAATGACAACAGTCAATTCACAAAAGTGTCGTGTGGGCAGGCTCGAAGATAGGAGACGCCTCTCCAAGGTAAGACCCGAACCACACGGCTTCCTCGCCACAGGACCCCGGGAATACTGGACCCGCCAAGTCCCGAACTCCCAGGTTGCCACTGCCTCCGCGTGTCGGACCTGGTACTGCTGGCGAGGAACAAAGAACAGTTAGATGGGGGCGCGTTTGCACCAAGACTCCGAACAGCAGGGAAGTACCTCCACCTCTCGTTGGAACAGTAATCCACAAGCTATACACTAATCCAAAAGGATACACTCCGTCAGCTTTGATACGTTACCTCGTAGGTAGAAACGATATCTCGGCAATGAGGTGGAGGTGCCGTCCTGCTGATATACCCCACAGATGATTGCCGTCAGCTGTCTCAGGTGATGGGTGACAGCTGTCACCGTAGCTGCTCACGTGAGGCGGCGGCGCCCTCTGGTGCCTGGAGCCCGCACTCCAGGCAGGGCGCCCTCTGGTGGTGGTGGGCCAGCAGTACCTCCTCTTCAGCGGCCCACACAACAGGACCCCCCCCCTCAACGGGCGCCTCCTGGCGCCCGACCGGGCTTGTCCGGGTGGCGACCGTAGAAGTCGGCCAGGAGGGCCGGGTCCAGGATGAAGCTCTTCTTCACCCAGGAGCGTTCTTCGGGACCGTACCCCTCCCAGTCCACCAGATATTGAAAGCCCCGGCCCATCCGTCGGACGTTCCAACAACCGGCGCACTGTCCAAGCCGGCTCGCCATCGATGATCCGGGCAGGAGGTGGTGCCGGACCGGGTGTACAGAGGGGCGAGGTGTGATGGGGCTTGAGCTTTGACACATGAAATACTGGATGGATCCGCAGTGAGGCTGGAAGCCGAAGCCTCACTGCGGCGGGATTGATGACCTTGAGAATTTTAAACGGTCCTATGTATCTGTCCTGCAGTTTTGGGGAGGCCACCTTAGCGGGATGTCCTTCGTGGACAACCACACTTCCTGCCCGGGGCGATACGTAGGGGCCGGGGTCCGCCGCCGGTCTGCATGGGTCTTCGCCCTCATCCGGGCCTTCAACAAAGCAGAACGGGCGGCACGCCACACCCGACGGCACTTCCGCAGGTGGGCCTGGACCGAGGGCACACCGACCTCTCCCTCAACCACCGGGAACAATGGGGGCTGATACCCCAAACACACCTCAAAGGGGGAGAGGCCGGTGGCTGATGACACTTGACTGTTGTGGGCGTACTCGATCCAGGCCAGATGAGTACTCCAGGCCGCCGGTGTGCGCGGCTGTCACACACGCAGTGTTTGCTCCATTTCTTGATTGGCCCGCTCTGCTTGCCCGTTGGTCTGGGGGTGATACCCGGACGAGAGACTGACCGTGGCCCCCAGTTCCCGGCAAAAGCTCCTCCAGACATGCGAGGAGAACTGGGACCGCGATCGGAGACGATGTCTGATGGTATCCCATGCAGGCGGACGACATGGTGGACCAGGAGGTCCGCTGTCTCCTGGGCCGTTGGGAGCTTCGGGAGGGCCACGAAGTGGGCCGCCTTGGAGAATCGGTCCACTATCGTGAGGATCACGGTGTTTCCCTGGGACGGCGGGAGGCCCGTGACAAATCCAGGCCGATGTGGGACCAGGGGCGATGAGGCACGGGCAGCGCTGTAGCAGTCCCGGAGCCTTGCGATGGTCGGCCTTGCCCCTGGCGCAGGTGGTACAGGCCTGGACATAGTCCCGGACGTCGGCCTCCAGGGACGCCCACCAGAAGCGCTGCCGGACAACTGCCACGGTTCTTCGCACCCCTGGATGACAGGAGAGCTTAGAGCCGTGACAGAAGTCCAGGACTGCAGCTCTTGCCTCTGGTGGGACGTAAAGTCTGTTCTTTGGTCCAGTCCAGGGGTCCGGGCTTCGTGCCAGGGCCTCCCGGACGATTCTCTCTACGTCCCAGGTGAGGGTGGCCACGATAGTGGACTCCGGGATGATAGGTTCTGGTGGATCCGACAACTCCGCTTTGACCTCGTCTTCGTGTACCCGGGACAAGGCATCCGATTTCTGGTTCTTGGTCCCGGGCCGGTAGGTGATGCAGAAGCCAAAACGGCCGAAGAAAACAGTGACCAGCGGGCTTGCCTGGGATTCAGACCGCTTGGCGGTCCTGATATATTCCAGGTTCCGGTGGTCAGTGAAAACCGGTGAATGGCACGGACGTCCCCTCCAACAGGTGTCTCCACTCTTCAAGAGCCTCTTTCACCGCAAGGAGTTCTCGGTTGCCGACGTCATAGTTCCGTTCAGCCGGGGTCAACCTGCGGGAAAAATAGGCACACGGATGAAGGACCTTATCGGTCTTCCCACTCTGGGACAGCACAGCTCCTATCCCTGAGTCCGAGGCGTCCACTTCAACCACTAACTGGCGACTAGGATCGGGCTGCACCAGAACGGGTGCAGACGAGAAGCGCCGTTTCAACTCCTTGAACGCGGCCTCGCAACGATCCGACCAGGTGAAGGGGACTTTTGGTGAGGTCAGGGCTGTCAGGGGGCTAACAACCTGACTGTAGCCTTTAATGAACCTCCTGTAGAAATTCGCAAAGCCGAGGAACTGTTGCAGCTTCCTACGGCTTGTGGGTTGGGGCCAGTCTCTCACCGCAGCAACCTTGGCCGGATCAGGTGCGACGGAGTTGGGGGAGATGATGAACCCCAGGAAGGACAAAGAGGTGCGGTGAAACTCACACTTCTCGCCCTTAACAAACAGCCGGTTCTCCAATAACCGCTGCAGGACCTGACGTACATGCCGGACATGAGTCTCAGGATCCGGAGAAAAGATGAGTATATCGTCTAGATATACGAAGACGAACCGGTGCAGGAAGTCCCGCAATACGTCGTTAACCAAGGCTTGGAACGTCGCGGGGGGCGTTTGTGAGGCCGAACGGCATGACCAGGTACTCAAAGTGACCTAAGGGGGTGTTGAATGCCGTCTTCCACTCGTCTCCCTTCCGGATCCGAACCAGATGATACGCGTTTCTAAGATCAAGCTTGGTAAAAATCTTGGCTCCATGCAGGGGCGTGAACACCGAATCCAACAGGGGTAACGGGTATCGGTTGCGAACCGTGATTTCGTTCAGCCCCCTATAATCAATGCATGGACGAAGTCCGCCATCTTTTTTACCCACGAAAAAGAAACCTGCGCCCATCGGGGAGGTGGAATTTCGGATCAACCCGGCAGCTAACGAGTCCCGGATGTAGGTCTCCATTGATTCGCGCTCAGGCCGTGAGAGGTTGTACAGTCTACTGGACGGGAACCCACTGCCTGGAACCAAATCGATGGCACAATCGTACGGACGGTGGGGGGGGAGTGTGAGCGCCAGATTCTTGCTGAACACGTCGACAAGGTCGTGGTACTCCACCGGCACCGTCCCCAGATTGGGCGGGACTCTGACCTCCTCCTTAGCTTGGGAGCCGGGAGGAACCGAGGAACCTAGACACACCCGATGGCAGGTCTCGCTCCACTGAACCACTACCCCGGACGGCCAATCAATCCGGGGATTGTGCTTCAACATCCAGGGAAAGCCTAAAACCACACGGGAAGTGGCCTGAGTCACAAAAAACTCGATCACCTCCCGGTGGTTTCCTGACACCACCAGCGTTACAGGTGGTGTCTTATGTGTGATCGGAGGGAGCAGGGAGCCATCTAGCGCTCGAACCTGCACAGGCGAGGTAAGCGCCACCAGAGGGAGCCCTATCTCCCTGGCCCATCTGCAGTCCAACAGATTCCCCTCAGAGCCCGTGTCCACCAGTGCTGGGGCCTTCAGGGTTAAATCCTCATACAGGATCGTGACTGGGAGTCGTGTAGCAATGTGGGTGTGTCCCACGTGAATGTCTCGGCCCACCCCTAGCCCAGTCTCTAGGGGCGGGCGTTGGTGTTGTAACCGCTCGGGGCAGTCTCTCACATGGTGCTCTAGTGCACCACAAACAAAACAAGCTCCATGGGCCCGTCTCCTCTGTGCAGCTGGTGCCCTAAATCTTGCCCTACTCGTGTCCATAGCTTCGTCAGTAGGGGGAGCTGTGGCCCCACGGAGCGCAGGGGCCGTGGAGCGTGGGGAAGGCGGAGCGCGGTCGGAACCGGAAGGGAGAGGGACGGCGCGTGCCCGGCCACGCCCTTCGTCTCGTTCCCGCCGACGTTCTTCTAACCGGTTGTCCAACCGTATGACAAGATCGATAAGCCCGTCTAAATCCCGCGGTTCGTCCTTAGCCACCAGGTGCTCCTTGAGAACCAAAGACAGTCCGTTTACAAAGGCGGCGCGGAGGGCAGCGTTATTCCAGCCGGATCTCGCAGCCGCGATGCGGAAGTCGACTGCATAAACAGCTGCGCTCCGGCGCCCCTGTCTCATTGACAGTAGCACGGTTGAAGCAGTCTCGCCCCTATTAGGGTGATCGAACACGGTTCTGAGCCCCCTCACAAACCCATCGTATGTCAGAAGGAGCCGTGAATTCTGCTCCCAGAGCGCTGTAGCCCAAGCGTGTGCCTCACCGCGAAGCAGGTTTATGACATAAGCTACTTTACTAGCATCGGTCGCGTACATAACGGGACGCTGTGCGAAGACGAGCGAACACTGCATCAGAAAATCCACGCACGTCTCCACACAGCCTCCGTACGGCTCTGGAGGGCTTATGTATGCTTCCGGGGAAGGAGGGAGAGGTCGTTGAACAACCAGTGGAACGTCAACGTTACGCACAGGATCTACGGGAGGGAGAGAAGCAGCGGCGCCCGGAGAGCCTCCACCCTGCGGTTCAGGAGGACGTTCTGCTCGGTCATGAAATCCAACCGAGTCGTGAAAGCGGTGAGGATCCGCTGCAACTCACCGATTACCCCTCCCGCGGACGCCTGCGCGTCCTGTTCTTCCATTGGCCGTTCAACAGCCGGTTGACGCCCCTCGGGATCCATGACGTTGGCCGAGATATCCTGTTGGGAAAGTGTCAGTACACGGACCCACAACAGGGGGCGCAAATGAACGGACAATGGAGAAAGTCAAATAACAAGGCTTTACTGTTGTGAACGTGCACAACGAATACAACCAATCACGAAATGGACAACAGTCAATTCACAAAAGTGTCGTGTGGGCAGGCTCGAAGATAGGAGACGCCTCTCCAAGGTAAGACCCGAACCACACGGCTTCCTCCGCCACAGGACCCCGGGAATACTGGACCCGCCAAGTCCCGAACTCCCAGGTGGCCACTGCCTCCGCGTGTCGGACCTGGTACTGCTGGCGAGGAACAAAGAACAGTTAGATGGGGGCGCGTTTGCACCCAAGACTCCGAACAGCAGGGAAGTTACCTCCACCTCTCGTTGGAACAGTAATCCACAAGCTATACACTAATCCAAAAGGATACACTCCGTCAGCTTTGATACGTTACCTCGTAGGTAGAAACGATATCTCGGCAATGAGGTGGAGGTGCCGTCCTGCTGATATACCCCACAGATGATTGCCGTCAGCTGTCTCAGGTGATGGGTGACAGCTGTCACCGTAGCTGCTCACGTGAGGCGGCGGCGCCCTCTGGTGCCTGGAGCCCGCACTCCAGGCAGGGCGCCCTCTGGTGGTGGTGGGCCAGCAGTACCTCCTCTTCAGCGGCCCACACAACAGTTATGAGTAATTTTTTCTCTAATAGTTAAAATTTTATTAGCAAAAAAAAGTCATGAAGTCATTACTAGTTAAAGTTAAAGGAATACTCGGCTCAATAGAGCTCTGACTCTTTGTCAGCCTGGCTACAGTGCTGAAAAGAAACCTGGGGTTGTTCTTATTTTCTTCAATTAGTGATGAGTAGTAAGATGTCCTAGCTTTACGGAGGGCTTTTTTATAGAGCAACATACTCTTTTTCCAGGCTAAGTGAAGATCTTCTAAATTAGTGAGACGCCATTTCCTCTCCAACTTACGGGTTATCTGCTTTAAGCTGCGAGTTTGTGAGTTATACCACGGAGTCAGGCACTTCTGATTTAAAGCTCTCTTTTTCAGAGGAGCTACAGCATCCAAAGTTGTCTTCAATGAGGATGTAAATGGCAACTTTCTGGCTTTAAGAAACACTATAAGAAATCAAGAAAAAAGACTGTGGCAGTCAGTAACTGTTACTTTTTTAGACCAAGCAGAGGAAAAAAATATGGAATCACTCAATTCTGAGGAAAAAATTATGGAATCACCCTGTAAATTTTCATCCCCAAAACTAACACCTGCATCAAATCACATCTGCTCGTTGATATTGACCCTATGCCATGACATTGACCCTATGTGTCTTTTTGCAAGGAATGTTTTCACAGTTTTTGCTCTATGGCAAGATGCATTATCATCTTGAAAAATGATTTCATCATCCCCAAACATCCTTTCAATTGTCCAAAATATCAACGTAAACTTGTGCATTTATTGATGATGTAATGACAGCCATCTCCCCAGTGCCTTTACCTGACATGCAGCCCCATATCATCAATGACTGTGGAAATTTACATGTTCTCTTCAGGCAGTCATCTTTATAAATCTCATTGGAAAGGCACCAAACAAATGTTCCAGCATCATCACCTTGCCCAATGCAGATTCGAGATTCATCACTGAATATGACTTTCATCCAGTCATCCACAGTCCACAATTGCTTTTCCTTAGCCCATTGTAACCTTGTTTTTTTCTGTTTAGGTGTTAATGATGCCTTTCGTTTAGCTTTTCTGTATGTAAATCCCATTTCCTTTAGGCAGTTTCTTACAGTTCGGTGACAGACGTTGACTCCAGTTTCCTCCCATTCGTTCGTCATTTGTTTTGTTGTGCATTTTTCGATTTTTGAGACATATTGCTTTAAGTTTACTGTCTTGAAGCTTTGATGTCTTCCTTGGTCTACCAGTATGTTTGCCTTTAACAACCTTCCCATGTTGTTTGTATTTGGTCCAGAGTTTAGACACAGCTGACTGTGAACAACCAACATCTTTTGCAACATTGCGTGATGATTTACCCTCTTTTAAGAGTTTGATAATCCTCTCCTTTGTTTCAATTGACATCTCTCGTGTTGGAGCCATGATTCATGTCAGTCCACTTGGTGCAACAGCTCTCCAAGGTGTGATCACTCCTTTTTAGATGCAGACTAACGAGCAGATCTGATTTGATGCAGGTGTTAGTTTTGGGGATGAAAATTTACAGGGTGATTCCATCATTTATTCCTCAGAATTGAGTGATTCCATATTTTTTTCCTCTGCTTGGTCTAAAAAAGTAACTGTTACTGACTGCCACAATCTTTTTTTCTTGAGTTCTTATAGTGTTTCTTAAAGCCAGAAAGTTACCATTTGAAATGACTTTAGTTTTGTGTCATGTCTGTGATCTGCTTTTTTTCTACAAAATTAAACAACTGAATGAACATCCTCTGAGGCCGGTGATTCCATAATTTTTGCCAGGGGTTGTAGTCACTGGGTTATATGAGCCATAGTCTCCTCCACCTGATCCACCTTTGAGGACTTCTTGTTCCACCAGAGCCTCATTAGCCATCTCATATTCAGGGTTCCTGTTGGGCCTTCATGGTTACTGTAACAGCCATGGGTCACACAAGATCCCCACAGAGTTTCACCCCAACAGGCAGTCCCCTACTTGATCCGTTACACAGGTGTCACTATGCGGACGAGCGGCTGGATTTTGGCACCCTTACTTGGTGCTTCCTCTTTGAGGTGAGTTTCAAAGCACGTCTCTGATGCTCTTTCTTTAATTCACAGCTGATGACCTCAGACTCGGGCTGCATGACGTGTCGGAATGACGGCGTAATAAAAGCGGTCGACATCAGCGTGGAGCTGTGACATGGTGTAACAGAGGCCATTAAAGCTCAATCTTAAGGTGACTGTCTGTGTGATCGTGGGATGACTGGCAGCTCACAGAAATGTTCGAGCCATTCTGATGTTCTCGGTCACCGTCTGATCATCGGCGCCATTGTGTCGTCACCTCCTGACAGACTGATCTGAGAGCTGCCTACAGTGCCGACATTTTAAAGAATAAAAGGGTTTTTGAATACACTCGCTCTCTGTTCTCTAATGGGCTGAGATGAGCATTCACCTGCAACCTCCAAACAGCAGGCGAGTCGACATTTGTCTTGCCCGCTCGCCGTTAGACTAACCTATGAACCGCTCATGGTTTCTCCCATCCAGGATTCCGCCCTTGTTCGGTAACTTTCCCCTGAATGCAAATGCTCGGCATCACATCTTTTGACTCCAGTCCTCCTCTCCATCTCGCTTCTCCTTCATCCTCTTTATTTTTTCCTCCTGCAGAAGCAGAGGATTAGCAGCCATGCATGACTGATGGCGAGAAGATACGCCATCAGAATGTTCGACCAAGATCTCTCTCTCCGCCTCTGCCTCGCCTCGCCTTTGTGCCTGGGAGAAGGAGACGCTCTCTGAAGTGTCATCTGCTCTCCTCGTCTTATGAAACACGAATAAGTGGATGGTTGAAGTGGAAGGAGACTCTGTTGGGGTGAATCTAATCCGATGCATGTTTCTGTGGCTGAATGTGACGCCACATCACCTGCACTGCTGCCCGAGGGCCTCATTACTGTCAGCGTCTGACTCACTCCCACTCTAATATTATGCCAACATGTGGAACTGAAATGTTAGAAATTCCTGCAGCACCTGTGCTTTCTGTCTGAATGCTGCACAAATGTTAGAAAAATGTCCAAAAATTCACCAAAAAAACAACTTTACTCTGCTTTTGCATGCAGCCAGCAGAGTAAGGCTGGCTGTGGAGGCATGTTGCCACACTCGGCTGTGCTCTAGTCACTCTACCAACCTACATGTGGCTGCAAAATCGGCACTTAAATTTTGTCTTTACGCACCTCACAATTTGTACCAGAGGGTTAGTAATAGTCAACTAGTTGACTAGATGAAAGGCATTTATTAAGTTCATTGAACCCTTAAAAGAACAGACCTGCTGGAGCTGCCACCGCTCCCTTCACTCAGTGAAAAAGGTGTGTTAATCAGGTCAAACGGGTCGTCTGTGTGTAGTAAATGAATGCACCCAGATCCCTTCAACACACCCAACCAAGCCACAACAGGCCCCCCCCCACACACACACCTGTAGCTAATGTGCCCCTCTAATGTGTAGACCTGGATTTGATTCTTGGTCACAGATCCTGTCAGTACTTGGGCGACATGCTTCATCTCAGTCCACCCAGCTGTAAATGGGCACTGGTCTTGGTTGGGAAAGTAACCTACATCAAACTGGCATCTAGTCTACTGGGAGGCATAGTCTCTGGTCCGGGTCACGCTATGGAATCCAGACGTGAACATCACTAACAGGCCTCAAGGATGCCATTGAACTTATACTCTTCTCTGCCAAAAAGGACTCCAGTATGTCATCAGTTCAAACAAAACTTCCACAAATTTTCAAAATCAGAAAGAACCAGAAAGGTTTTCATGTAGATCACTGAAGGTGAGCCGTTATGGTCGGGTGTTTGCATCCTTGACTGCAGTCTGATGATGGAACTCCAAAAGCCAGCCACAGGATTGTTCGATTTTTGTCAGGGGTTTCCTGGGTGTAAGATTTGGGAAGAAAAATTGCCACACTTTGCAGAACTCTGCAAGCATTGTCCCAAAGTGTGCACCTGGACCTGAGTCAGGAACTCTGAGTGTCATTACTCCTGCGTCTGAGCTCCAGGTGTTCCAGGTTTAGTCGGCTAATCTGAGCATCATCTAGAGGCGACTGTGAGCAGTGTGATACCGCTCAGCCAAATCGTCCTTATCCAGGTTCACACCGTGCATCTGGACATGTGGTCCTGCTAATTAAATGTGCTGCATCCTCATTACCCAGAATCCCCTCTGTCACCTGGGATACCCTTCCACTTTTTTAAGATTAATTGCCTCTCAGTCGGGTGTAGTTTTTCTTTCCCTCCAGGCTGGAAAACGACATTTGATTCGTCGGCTGCTCTGGGATTGGCCCCTGCTGCCGTGACCTGCTGAGTCAGCAGGAGCCCTACATGGAAACGCACAACCGTCCTCGCTGATGACCTCTCCAGAGACGTGCCTGACCCCATTACATGAACGCCTCGCACTCTGTCTTTTCTCTATGTCTCCCCTCCTGTCGGCTCACGGTGGTAAAGTCCTGCTTGAGTCCTGATAGTGACGGATTTCATCAAATGCACTTTGTACAACGCAAAATACTGCAACAGCAAAGGAATGTCTTAACTTCTGAGGAGCATGAAGTTACTGTTAGAAATACTGTGCAGTAAAACTGTGATTACGTGGTGCCAGAACGTGCATTTGTAGAAGACTGTACATCTGACGTACTCCTCTGGAGCCCCGAGTACGTACTGGATGGTGATGAAACTTGCTTCTGTAGAATATACCCTCCTCAGACCTTGCACAAGTTTGGTTAGAGGTCAGCATTACCCTTGTTTTTCATGTGAGGATTTCCAAAACATCAAGGGTTTTGTTGTGACCTTTGACCTGAGTTATTACAGCAAATGTGTGCCAGGTGGAAAACATCCTCAGTTCCTGATCATAAACCATCCTCTGTTTTGCTGTTTAGAATACCTGGTTGAGAAACACGGTCACCTGCAGTGGTGCCACAGTTGCTAGCCGGGTTTGGCGGTCGCAGTGCTGATGGAGGCGTCGCTTCCTGGGAGAAATCAGCAGCTGGCAGCGGCCCCCATAATTACAGTTTGCTCAGCCGGGCGCCGATTGATGCCTCTTGATGAAGTAGTTCAGTGATTGAAGAGCAGCAACACTCCAGGAAAATGTATGAGGCCTTTAACTGCTGCTGGCGAGGAGAATCGGAATTGGCTGGACTGGTTTGTGCTGGTTAATCAGAAGGCACTGTGGCCCTACCACAAGGATCAACGTGTTTCATCAATCAGATCAATCAATCAGAAGCAGAACCGGAGGAGAACTCTTCACCTGATGACCTGAAAGTATTCGGCGGCGTCTGCGGGACGACGTTCTGCCATGAACATTTCCTGCTCGTGAGTGGGAAGAGGCACACACACAGAGTGTTCTTTCAGACAGCAGCTCAGGGTCACAGTGAGCAGAAAACAGCATTTAATCATCTGTCGGCTTCCAGAAAATGTGAAACAAAATGCAGATTGATGGTAAACAGGATTTGTCAACAAACTGTAAGTTTGACAACCGCATCTGTTTGTTTGTGCGAATATATTTATCCTCTGCACATATTGTACATCATAAATAAACACCACACACACTCAGCAGCTTCTGCTCCACTCTGGTTTAGTTTTACTTAACCATTTAGGGACGCTCACAAAACTATTTAGACACCAGCACCCACCCGGTTTTGAGATATTAAAATTGTAATTAGTTTGTTCGTGTTGAGTAGCATCTAGTTTTTACAAAAACCCAATCAAGTTACTCACCTGGGTCTGTATCCAGGAAGCAGCCTAAAGCTAAAAATAGCTCCTAGTGACGTTATTCTAAGAAAAATCTTAGAATTCCTTGAATTCTTAGACATTTCCTAGAATTTTCTGCTGGTAAGATGAAAAATGTCCAGAAAGCACTTTAGGCCTTAAGAGAGCTCGTAAGGTGCCAAACGTGTAAGAGGAGGGAGGGGGACTTAAGAAGCCTAAAGCGCCAGTCACAACCCACCGTGTGTTTTTATTTTCGCCGTACGTTTTCTGCGGATGCCACGGCCACTACGTTTTTGTGAAAACGTACGGAGGCAGTAGCAAGAGGAGGGAGGGAGTACGTTCAATGCACGTCTCTAGGAGTGTAACAATAAAGAGAGTTGACAATAAAGCAGTGTGTGTGTGTGTGGTCGGCTTTTCTTTTGATGTGTGTGTTATGAGCGGGACCGGAGCGGCAGATGTTTTTCGGCGTCAGCGATGCATGAGCATGTCCAGCCTACAGCGGTCAGTTGTACGAGTGTTTACTTGCCTCTAAAAGTTACAGCTAGTCTAGGGTGTAATTTTGGGTAGGGACGCTAGGGTCATGTCCCTACCAATATTCAGCCCCCTACTGTGTAATCACGACCAATAAAACCGCTGTCCTCAATTATTATGGCACATAAAGGGTTAAATGTATGCCACTGCTCGAAGCCCCTCTCTTTAACGTAGATATCCTTGTCTGATTAGCTACCCGTTTCTCGCTAACTTGGTTGGCTATCCCACTTGCGACTGCCCATCGACCCCCGTCCCCCCCGCCCCTATCTCTCTTTCTTGAGCTAGACTTCGGTGATATTTGGTAATGGATGACGGCCCCCCCTCCCAAGAAATGAGATATTCGTTCATTCTTCACAGTCAGGAATGTAAGTGCAGGGTCTCCGTCAAGCTTTAAAAACTAAGCAAAATCCCTTTCATGAATGGAAACCCTTCTTAAAAGCATTAGGCTTCTTCTGCTCTTTAGGCACTAGGCAGGTTTTAGCAACATGGCAGGACGCATCGTTAGAGCTAGGCTACTGCACAGTTGCAGGGAAAGTATTAAAAGACTGCGCGGGCGGACACAATAACAGACAGACAAATGGGAATCGATTCATTTATTCATTCATTCATTCATTTCAGTCACCGTTATTTTGGGGGGTGTTTGTCAGGAAAACGATCATTTCTCTACATTGATTACGGACCCTGCAGCGGGTCCGTAATCAACTTTCTGCAGCGCGGCTTTGCTTTGAACCTTGAACCAATCGAAGCAGTGGTTCGCAGATTGAAACAGTGCTTTGATTGCTTCGTTTATTCTTTCTTTCTTTCGCTTAATTTTCCCCCGTTAAAACCCTAAAGAACATACGTCTGTGAGTATTATTTACCTTTTTTATGTTAAACCGACCTGTTATGGTCTTCTGAAACAGTTGATAGATGTATTTTATAACTTAAAACGGGAGCAATGCTAACGCATTAGCATGTCTATGGCATTTTCAGTGTTAAAAGTTAGCATTAAGCAGTTGCAGCTGTCATCACGTTCGGGTGCATTTGTTTTCAAATTGTAATATTTTTTAAATTTATTTTTGTTTATATATTAATAATCTAATGATTATTATATACAATATATACTTATTATATACAGTTTTAGAGAAAGAGACAAAAAGAACCTGAATAGAAACACAACAGAAAATATAAAACCAAAATAAACAATGAACATACCTAAATAAATACATACATACATACATACAGAAATAAATGTTTCCTGTGAACACCTAGTGACTCTTACACCTCCATTTCATCCCTGTCTTATTTAAGTTTAATGACAATTTGTTTCGGTCAAACCATATTTTCAGTTTGTTAATTTCTTCAGTGATTTCCTCCAGAACTATCTGCCAAACTTTTTCACTAAATCATCCATCATTAAATGGATTCTGCACTCACTGCAGTTTATTGTCTGGAATAGTCCCAGATTGCATTTCAGAGCTTCTAGAATTCATTTTTGTGCGGGTGGTGTTGGGGGGTAATTTTGGGTTTCAGCTTTTTTTGTTTTTCGTCACTTTCATCCCTGAATATGTCAATCGTGAGTCACTTTTGTGCGGATTAAAGTTACTAACTGGGACTCCTGTCTTGTTGCGAGAAAGAAACGAGAATCGTCCTCCGTTCTGTTCACACAGCTCCAAACGTTGCGCGGCTCTCTGCCGAGTCAAGTTAGGACGATAGAGTCCAGTTGGAATTAATAACTTCAAAGCGAAACACAGTTTTGTTTATTTTTATTTATGTCCAGAGATCAAGTGACCAATTTCATATTTATTTACTTTAAGACTCAATGAAATACATAGAAAACCTGTAAAGCCTACTTTTAGTACAAAATTCATGAGGTATCAATAAGGAATTGGATCGATAAGCAGAATCAATAATGGCATCCATATCGATAAAATCTTATCAATACCCATCCCTATTCACGAACGTCACAACACAGCAGATAGGGTCACTGCAATACTTGTGTTAAATATCCATCCTCGATGAATTCAATTTAAATGTATAGCTGGAGCAATGTTGGGTTAGTTGCTTTGTTCAATGTCACTCCAGTCATGGATGGAGGTGTAAAGAGAGGTAAGGTTGGAATTTGAGCCTGCAACCCTGTGATTGAAAGACCAACTCCCTAACCATTGGCTCGTTAACCTATAACATCTGCATGACATGAACTTATGACTGGTAATGCAAAAAAAAAAATTGTCTTGGAGCACTTTTGTGTCCCCACCAATATCAAAATCAAAGTTACTCCCTTGCAGCTAGTTATCAGACTGAAGCTGTGGAGTGTGTGTTGCTGAAGTTTGGAAACAAAGTCCTAGTTCAAGTGAGAAGCTGCGTCATGTGTATCATAATCTTCAAGATCTGATACCTACAATTTAATTCCATAGTATGTGGTGAGTAGCCTACTGCCTCTGTACAGATTTGGTTAATTCAATAGTAACTGAATGAAAATGTGCTGCTTTGAATCCGTACTGAGGCAGTACTCACAACGTGCGTCATCTGTACTGCTGGTGAATCCGCAGCCTGACCGCAGCAAACGTTCTGCATGCACTAAAACCTCTACGGCGTGTCTGCGTGCTCCTAAATTCGTACTGAGGCAGTACTTACGATGTACGGATCTTCAAATTTAGTCCATGTTTTTGCAAGTAGACTGCACGCACGTGCAAGTACGGCGGGTTGTGACCACGGCTTAAGAGTGTCTTAAACAGATAAGATGGCAGAAAAGACAGAGAGGAAGCAGAGATTTTCTCTGTATGTAGGATGACAGTGAGTCAGTAACACGCTACCCACTTGATCTACATAATTTTGTTAATTTACTGTCTTAATGTATTTATAAATTGTTTAGGCTGTTGTTATATACACACTGTTATTATTTTTTATTATTATTATTATTATTATTAATGTTATTATTGTCTATTATAAGTATTGTTGTTTTCCTTTTTATTGCATCTATTTTGCCATTTGATTTTAAATGGACCACAATGGAAATTAATGTTTTCACTTTTTTGTGTCTTGCATGCATTTTTGTAAAGTATTTACAATTATATTATGTACTCACAATGAATGTGCTAAAAACTCATGCACGCTTTTAATATATAGATATTGGGCATGTGAATGAGGTACGTTCAAACATTTTCAAGCTATGTAACAATTCATTTAATTTTGCTGGGTTTCATTATCATAACAAAGTTATCTTCATGATTACATGTCTCATGGCCCCTTCACATACAGTGTGAAGTTTGGACAAAACTGCGTGAAACAGTTTGAAATTAGCCCATGAAACATTGCGCCGAGGGGTAGGCGTGCACAAACCCGGCGTGAGAGTTCGCGCACGTGTCATGTGCTGCACCTAGTGCGAGGTGCAGTACATGATGCCGCTTGTCTGGAAGAAATAAAAACCAGCTGGTACTTGTGGGATCACATTGTACCGCTTATGTGGAATAATAAAAAAAAAAACACCACCAGGGACATGAACTCACACCTTTCAACACCTCTGATTGCCAGTCAGAGACTTTACCACTGAGCTACAGAGCTGTTCTTTGAAAGCTGCAGGAAGCTGCCTCATATCAGGAAGGACATAGAAGTATTGTAAAAAAAAATTTAAATCACACACCATATAAAACACCGCATTTGTCAAGCAAGCAATACAAATATGATCTGTCTGTTCTTCTGGTGATGACCCATGGTCACAGACATACAGTCATGAAATGTCATGATAAGCAGTGTGCTCTGATTAGTCGGCTGCGCATGTTCTGTCTGACACTTGTGTCTTGTGGACAGCGTGCCGCAGCACAGACACTGCGTCATGTGGAACAGAGTTCATGTGGGTGACGTGACAGTCAAATCACCCGCTGCGCGTTCTGATCTGATGGTCCGTTTCAACCTGGGGGGCTGTCAGCAGGGGCGTAGCACCAAATTCTGGGCCCTAGGTACTAGCCATATTGAAGACATATTTTATTTCAGCCTAAACAGTAGGGCTGCATTAATTGTTTTTTTTTTTGTTGTTTTTGTTTTTTTTTTTACTTACATGTGAGTTTTGCCATTATTTATTTAAGTGAGTTATTATTAAAAGGCCTTTATCACGCAACATCAATGTTTGAGCTTGTAACAAAGTTATGATGTTGTATTCTCGTCAAAAACATACCTGGAGTAGTGTTTTGTTTTATTTTGCACATATACATCACCGACACACCACAAAGAGATTTATGAGTTATGAGCATTTTCAGATGCCTACAGCAACTATCTCAACTATCTCACATATTACAGCAAGAGTCCACCAGACTATTTTAAAGGCCTGACTAAAGTGTAATATGTGATCTTTAAAAACATATTTTCATGAAAAAAGACACAAATGTGCAGTTAACTGCATTTTATTTTTTCTTGTGTAAAAACACAGCTTAGATGTGGTTTGACCGAAACAAATTGTCATTAAACTTAAATAAAACAAGGGTGAAGTGGAGGTGTAAGAATCACTAGGTGGTCACAGGAAACAGTTATTTATTTCTATATTTATTGATTTATGTTCATTGTTAGTTGGATTTATCTTTTCTGTTGTGTTTAATTGGGTTCTTTTGTTTCTTTCTCTAAAATTGTATTGTAGCATTACTGGTTATTATTACTATTATTGTTGTTGCTATTATTACTAATATATAAATAAAAAATAAATTAAATATTACAATTTGTAATACATTTGACTCTTACAACAACAAATGCTGAGCCATGAATTATTATACAGAAAACAAAAGCACACAAATGTGCTGACAGCTGCAACAGGCTTAATACTAACTTTAACATTGAAAACGCCGTACACATGCTAACATGTTAGCATCGGTCCCGTTTTTAGTTATAAAATACATCTATCAACTGTTTCAGAAGACCATAACAGGTCAGATAAACATAAAAAGGTAAATGTTACTCACAGACGTATGCTCTTTGGGGTTTTAGTGGGGAAAAATTAAGATTAAGCGAAATAAAACAATGAATCAACAAAGGAGCAGATCGAAGCACTCCATCTGCGAATCACTGCATCGATTGGTTCAAGGTTCAAAGCAAAGCTGCGCTGCAGAAACGGTTGATTTATATGGAAGAAATGAAATACTTGTGGTAAAACAAGGTTATTTAACAACTAATCCATGATTAAATTAGTTGACAACTATTTTAATAATTGATTAAATCAGTTAGTTGTTTCAGCTCTACTAAACATCTCCTCTTTGTCAGATCCCGTTTGGGGTGTGTGTATGTGTGTGTGTGTGTGGGGGGGGGGGGGGGGGGGGGGCAGCGTGCTGCTTTTGCGCCCGGACTAAACCATTGTACAACTGTGCAGGGGTAGGAAGGGCCCTCAGAGATCTTTCAATATTACTGATAAAGCAGAATTATGTTTCGCAACATTTATACATTCATTCTAATTATATTCTTTTACAACATGAATTGTATGGATATTAATAACATGCAACACAAAAATGTATTTAATGCCAGTTTTTTGTGCGCCCCCCCATGCTCTGGGCCCTTTACTCCCCCCCCTGGCTGTCAGTGTAAGCTCTGTGCACACACTTGCTTACTGCAGCTTGTCGCCACCATGGCAATATATGTTTTTTATTTATGTCCACGTAAATACAGCAATCAGACACACGCACCTCACAGTGGACAGTTGTTAGTCCATCACTATCCAAACACAGTAGGTGTTGTCCAGCTGGAATGTCCAGAATGACAGATCACCACAGCTGCTTCTGTCAGAAGCCACGCTCACCGTGAGTGGCGCGCACACACCCACATGTCAGTGTGTGTTTGCAAAGTCACATTCACAGGGAACTTGAACAAATTTCACTGCTAGTACGAGAGTGACTGTCTGCAGTCTGTTGTCATGCCAAGAGTGTGACTGGCCACACATTTTCTAAGTGCCATGTGAGCAGTGTTACATGTTCGTCCATGTCACCTGGAATTTGGCCGGCACCTGCCACGAGAGGGTGCGATGGGGTCGCACAGTGCACACTTTGTCTTTCAGGAACTTGTGTGCGCAAATAGTTGTAGCAACAGGTGTACGAGGCGTTGGAGGCAGGGACGACATTACACGGTTTGCACACGATTGCTGCGTCAAGCACACTAAGTGTGCACTTCGTCCAAACTTCGTGCTATGTGTGAAGGGGCCGTTAATGCAGTTCAGGTTGTCTGATCGGTTGATTTCACTGTCCATTCATGACTAGGAGCGCGGAGCACATTTGTTTTTTATTTCCCCTCCCCTTTCTGTGGCAACCAATCACAGCTTTTAGAGGACTGTGTCATACCTAGTAACTGGGTCAACCCCGCCTCCTCTCTAAGATCCTGTTCCTCTCTAAGTTTCTGTCCCGTCCTTGCTCAGAGTCTCTCTCAGACACCTGCTGGCTCCCTCTTCGGCTAAGATTACTTGCCAGGAAATTTTAGGTTAAGTTAGGAGCTCTTTGAGAGGATTTCGAGTTGCTTCATGGATACAGGCCCTGGTATTTAGGATGAAGAGCATCTGGTTTTTACAAAAACCCAATATAGCTTTGGGTTTTATCTTCATACTTTTGGCACAGAATATTTCAGAAACATAAACAGGTTGATCACGGAATTTATTCTAAATTTGCGACTGACATAAACAAAGAGGCGGAGTCATGACATTTCACAGTATTATTTAAAATAATGTTTATCTTGATCTTTAATGAATCAGTTTTCACAAATCAGGTTTGGTGTAATTTGGTCATTGAGTTTGGTGTAATTTTGCATTGCACAGAGGTGATTTTTTTTTTCTCTTTTTGTTTTAATATGAAGAGTTCTTTGAGTGGTTTTTGAAAGTGCTTTATAATTTTATTCAAGAGCACTTAAAGGGAATTATAATGCAGACTTGTGACTCATCGGGTTGTTCTCAGAAAATTCATCTTGAACTTAAAAACATTAATGTTTATAAAGTGAAAGGTTACTTGTTTTTGCAGAAACAAGAAGAAATTGTGAATATCAGCGTGTTTCTGCTGTGTTTTCTGACACTTGTCTTCCTTAATGAACATGGCAGTTGTGTTTCACGTCCCCGCTGCTCGGCCTTGTAATCACTGTGACAGGAAGGTATTTGCATGAGATTACGGCTGTAATATTTTGGCATTAAGATGAACTATTACAGAAATGAAAATGTAAAATACTGGTAATTACCAGATCTGAGACATTTTAGGGACATGTCAAAAGATTTTCTTTTCCGCAGTCCTCTTAGCGTACAACGCCACCGTCATTTTCTCCTGTTCGTGGCAGAGTGGAAAGATTATGTAGCCACAGTTCAAATTAAACATCGATGCAGCTTTAAAAGAAAAACACGTGCCACTGGTGCCACATGTCTCATCATCCAACTCTGAGGTCCTGGATAACAATCACCCAGGCAGACAACCAGTCCATCATTTCTTTAAAATAACCGTTAACGACCAAAGGCAGTCAGTGCACGCCAGTAGTCGTAATAAATACACAAAGCTGCTAATTAAAGAAGAAAAAAGTCATCAGTGGGCATGGGATCTGACTTTATTCAGGAAAAAAAAAACTTAAAGGAATACGTTGCAAGATGTTTCCAAGCTTCTGTTTGTTTTTGTGCAGAATCCTCAGTTCCAGTCTGGTTTTGTTTGACCTCGGATCTGCTCCAATGTGAGTTTTATTTAATCTGTGTTGGACGTGCAAACACTCACACAAGGGTGATTCTTTAACTACGGGCACTATTGGCCTTGTAAATGTAATTTCCACCACACCATTGCCTTACAATATAAAGTGTCTTGGGGCAACTGTTTGTTGTGATTTGGCGCTATATACATGTGCTCTGATGTCACTGTTTATCTCCATAGAAACTACCCAAACAATCTTTCATACAAACTGTTTAAAGGGACATTACAGTGTTGTGGTGGAAATTACGGCAATAGTGTGGGACAACTACATTTTGTTTAAAAAATCACAACAGTTGTATGACATTGAATACCCCAATTATGTTTTGATTATTTTACTGATATTTTATTCAGAGATATTTTAAAACATTAGAAAAAACATTTTTTTTACCATTCATTTTTATCATTGAAGATCAAAAGTCTGGGTGTGGGACAAGCACAAAACGGCAATATTTGCATATAATGATGCTGAAAAAAGGTGAAAAAGTCATCATAGACTATTAGAACAAATTTCTTAACACACTTTCATTGTAAAGATAACTATAAAAGTGTGAAATTTCCCCTTTTTTCTGTTTTTCATACAATATGATCAAAGGACATAATAAGTGCCCGTAGTCTAAGAATCACCCACAAACAGTCTTTGCCACTCGATTTGCAACAAAACCATGTTTGTCGTAGCTGTGCAGAAATTTTAAAGGTAAAAGTGTCGTCCTTGATTTAAAGGACCCATGTCAACAGGTGAGGGGTGTGATCGCGAAAGTCAAACCACAGGTCTTCAATTCAAATTAATGTATTTGTGCAATGCCAAATCCCAACACAGGTGGTCTCCGGGCGTGTAACAAGACCAGGGTCCAAAAGCGCAAACCCAACTCAATTGGGCGACAATCCATTCTGGCAACCACAGCAATATAAAACATCAATAGATTTGTTTCAATGAATGACAATGACGTAAAAACTGATAAAACAACACAATTCAATAAATTACAATTCAAACATTTAGAGTAAAAAGTGCAAATCAAGCCATAAAATCAGTATCAGCTACAAGAAAGCAAAAACAGAAGTCATCAATCTCGATTTAAATTAGTTCACAGAAACAGACTGTTCCATAGAAAATGTGTCCGATAAGAAAAGGCCATGTGACCAGCTGACTTCTTCTTCACCCTTGGAACACACAACATACCCAGATCCTGAGAACTCACACCATAACCAGGTGCATATGGTGTAAGTAAATCAACCAAATATGAGGGTCCTAGTCCATGAAGAATTTTATATGTTCATAACATCATCTGTCATCACAGCAACACACACACCCCCACCTCTATCACATGTTTTTGCATCATATTTGCTCAAAATATGGACACTGTTATTGCAAAGCAAGTGCACAACCAGCATGCCACCATTTAGGAAATTTACCAATATAGGAAAATTACTAAAGAAATCCTATGTGCAGGTTAGAAAATTTATCCTTGTCATCAACAGGAAGCAGATGTGCTGGTGCTCCAACCTTTCCCTGAACTACATCTCACTTGGCAGGAATCCGTATCTCATTCATCTGTGACTGACACAAAAAGGCATGATCCTGTGTTTGGTACGCTATAATATTTTACTACTTTTCAAGCAGCACAACAGAATTTTTAATGTCATCTTCTGTTGAGGATTCAGACTGAAATCCATCCATCCAGATATTCTATTCTGAAAAGACACAGGTTGCATCACGTTGGAAAATCCAAGGTGCAGTTGTTTTGGTTGCAATTTGAAACCTCAACTGTAGGTGGCGCCAAATTCCACTGTGCCGATTTAACCCAGCAAACATTTTTTGCATTAAATATCAAATTTTAAAAGTCGGTAAAGACAGTCATCACACGTCAGGCTTTAGCTGATCTGACCTACTTTATTCACGAAAATGCTTATCCACCTTATTCCCGAGGGCGCTGCTGTAGAAGCGATTATGGGTACGACTTCCTGTTAGACACCAGAAGTAGCAGTCAGCCATAGTTTTGTAGCGAATTTGGTTTCCCTGACCGGTTTATTTAAAATTTTATTGTTTTCTTTTCTAAACGATGATCAGCTCCCGTAGAATTTGTAAAATGTCCTTGCGCAACTCGGGAACATGTTGCACTGTTCGCTTTTGTACTAACAACCAGACAAAGTTAAATCTGTGGGTACACCAGTGATGTTTTTAACGTGCAGCTGGACTGAGAGAGCCCAGCCCAGAAGGATGTGGTTTAAAAACTCAATTTTAAAAGACCACCAAAAAGCCCACAGAGGAACGTCTGAGTTTGTGGCCGGGATGTGACAGACCACTGGAGAAGATAAAGATGATTGACAGCAGTGTCACCAGAATAACAGGTATGATTTCATGTGTCTGCAGGACAAATCACTGTAATATTATCACTAGCAACAACATGTATTATCCTTTTCTGAAGCATTAAAAATTTAAAATGTGTTTGGACTGCTGGTCAGTATGAACCTAAAAAATGCCATAATTTCAGTACAGACATAAAATGTTCAACAGTACAGTATTTTAATCTTAATTTAATATTGTAGCTGTTATTATGTACCAGGTTTTCTCTTGGTTTCTGAAGCACAGAGGTGATGCTGTTACCAGTGGGAAGTTGTGAGGTTGATGGAAGGTTTTTTTTTAATCTGTGTTGTACATGCAAACACTCACTCAGTGACTTTAATGGTGTCATTAAAGTGTTGTCATGAAAAGACTCATCATGTCTTGTATCCAAGGGCGTAGGTTTGGTCTCAGCTTTGGTAGGGACAATACCACACACCCCACCCGGCCCCCCTGCTCACCACCATCACCCCCTAACCCACTCATACCATTAGACGCACAAGTACAGCATAATACATAACATATGACGACATAATGCTGAATAATTTAACACTTTATTTACAATATTAAGTGTGTAGGCAAACAAACAAATAGCTTAAATAACAAAATTGCACCCAAAATCACGAATCTATTCTATAGGCCTTCACCTGAGAGAACAAGACAACAACAAAAAAAAATACTTGTGGAGCTAACAAAAAAAAAAAAAAAAAGTTTTTGCAAACAAGATGTATAATCTATTCTCTTCATCAATAATGCAGTTGTAGGTATCTGGCAACCTAATTTGCCAAAAAAAAGGGATTTCCAATGATATATATGGTGTATTACGGTAAACGTAAGCCTGTGATGTCATAACGCAGAGGAAAAACACGGAGGTTTCACACTAGTGCGCCGCTGATTCTCATTACCGTAAGTTCTCATGTAAGCCCTCACTCTGAAAAATTTCAACACTGACAGCAAGCCAAGAACCCGTGCTTTCCAACAGTGTGCTATATGTTGCATATATTACGGTAAAGTGCATTCGGTGACTTTTGAAACGAGGGAAAAGTATGAAAAAGAGAGCAAAAGTGACAGAAAAGTACATAGACAGACAGCAAACATAAATGTAGTATTTTTTGAGGAAAAGGCAGGATGTTAGTGTCATTTGTGAAGGTGTGTGTGCGTGTTTGTGTGGGTGTGCAGTTTATTTTAAGTGTGGCGCAAAGCATTGTTCGCAAGCCCCCGCCCTTCTTGTTTTTCTGCACCGGAGCAGTGTTGCCAGATATGAAATATAAAACTATCGTACCAAAACCTCAAAATTATCATATTTTGGGAGAAATTATCGTACACAAACAAAACGCATACAACGTAGCTATTTTAGCGTTTTTTTTTTTTAATTTACAAAGAATTTTATGTCACATTTTTAAACAGTAATTATATTAATGGGGAAACTATGGCACAAAAAGAACACAAATGCACAAGCAAATGCACTACCAGACTGTGAAGTAACACAAATGTGTTAATTACCAGACTAGAAAGAGTCGAATTCAACCTCGAGGTCACTGTCGTCATCCGATGCCATGGCCACTTGTGCAGATTTTGTTGAACACAGAAAAAATGTTGACACCTCCATAAGGAACTTGAACTTTTTTTATTCTTCTTGTATATCTCTTTGCTCTTGTGTTTTGTTCGTTTGTTATTGCATTTGTTGAAATACAGTTTCGAAAAAAAAAAAAAGATGTTGGTTGGGGAATCTTCCTGTCACGGCAGAGATTGGATGGGAACTCATTACTTTGTATGGGGAGGGGGCAGGCTTTCAAATGACTGTCCCGGCAGCCCAAAGCCTGCAGCAGCCCTGTGTGTGGTGTGTCTTTGATGCCGCCTGAGTGCAACGCCTGCAAAATGATTCTTGGGTGTCAGAGAGAGATGCGTTTGGGCAACCAACTGAAATTATCGTACATATTGGGTTTTTTCCCATTATAGATCGTACATCGTACAGATGGCAAAACTATCGTACAAATACGATAATTATCGTACATCTGGCAACACTGCACCGGAGCCACCCATCCTCTGCGCTCCGGGACCTCCCACTTTACAAATTAAGCACTGCCTGCCACGAGATGCGCTTTGTTTACGTCCATGTGAGAAGAACGTGAGCCAATGAAATTGCAACATGGGTAACCCTGTCATTCTGGCACGTCGAAAACACAAAACGTGACGACTAAAATTATAGTATCGAGTTTGCAAAAAAAATAGTGAATGATTTTGTTATATAAACAAAAATGCTAAATATTGGTAGGGACTATTTTGCCATCCCAAAATATTGGTTGTGACTTGTCCCTATGGTCCATATGCAAACCTACGCCCCTGCTTGTATCGCTGCCCTCAGATGAACCAGATGAGATGGATCAGGTTGAGGAGTTTGTTTGCAGTAACAGTCATCATGTGATGCTCAGCGGTGGAGGATCACACCTGTTCAAAAAGGGCCCACAATCACGTGTGACATGCATCCACCAGGGCCCCCACATCCTGTAGCTGACTGCATCTTAGAGAGTGATGCAGAGTCCCATCTGTATGCAGGGATTCCACTCACAATTTCAAACACGTCACCATCAGTGCCGGTTGTGGCCCAAATTGTAATGATGAAACTATAAGACAAAACTTTGTCATGGCTGATTTGGCACACAGATTTAAAATGTCACAAGCTCAGGTCAGCAGCACAGTGGGACTGTGGGTAGACATTATGTGTGAACACATGAAGGATCTCACTGTGTGGTTGCCTTGTGAAACAATTAAAGCAACATTGCCAAACGTTTTTAAAGAGCACAATGGTAACACAACCTGTGTAACTGACAGCACAGAGACAGGTTTACAAAGTCAGTCATACAGTCACTATCATGCAAATATCACAGTTAGGTATGTAGTGACTGTTTCTCTCTCTGGAGTAGTCATGTTTATTTCTGACGCTTATGGTGTTAAATGCAGTGGCATGCACAGAACACAGATATATTTTTTATGATTTGGAACATATATTGACAATGTATTGAAAACACTGTTTCCCTTGTGACAATAAAAACATACAACTGAAAGTGTAGAGAAGCTTGAATCTTCGACTGAACTGGGCTGCTTGACACGAGGACGTTTCGCTTCAAATCGCAGAAGCTTCCTCAGCTAAAAGTCTTGCTCTGGTAGTCTGACTTCTGTCTTGACTCTTGTAGAGAAGAATAAACAGAAGCCACAAAGCTCCTAAGGAGAGGCAGACTGCTGTGGGCTAGTGACTAAACAACAGCTCTAATTAGCACCTATTGCGCTCTAGTTAGCACCCTCCTAATGACAGGGCAGCTGTCCCTCCTAATGATGGAACGGACGCCTCTCCTGATGGCTCCCTTGACCAGTGGCGGCCCTAGCCTGTTTGGCGCCCTGGGCGAGCAACCCCACCGGCGCCCCCCCCAAATGCAATTGCGGCAGCAGGGCATACTGCGCTACTCCACTTGGCACTTGGAGTACCACTGCTGTGTGGTGCATGTATCTTTCTGCCATTGTCTGACAGACAGGTTTTAACCGGAGGATCCCCCCACCATCACAGGCACAATCAGAATTTCTTTTCAATTTTTATTTGAAAAAAAACGTGGAAGAAACTTAAATATTACTATAAACATAACAAAAAAAACAAACTGTAATACTGGGTAAGTTAAAAGTATAACACACAAATAAGAAAATAAATAATGTAGAAATAAATACAAAAAATAAATCAAATAAAAATATTACTGTAAACAAACATATCAAGACAAAATAAACTGTAACACTGTGTAAGTTAAAAGTATAAAATACAAATAAAAAATAAATACTGTAGAAATAAAATAATAAAATAAAAATAAGGCATTTCTAAATTGCACCAGTATAAAACCATTTGAGAAATTATGTGTACAATGGCACTTTGATAAAGACATAAATCTCACTGCACAACTGGAGGAAGGTCTGAACTTTTTTACAGGACAATTTACAGTATTTCACATTTTGAGGAACAAAATTAATTGCACAACTGTTGTGTAAAGTCCTATCCTTCATTAATAATAATTCAATAAGAGATAATGATTCAATAAGAGACTACTAACTACACTATTACTTTTCAAACAAGAAATACAAATTAAAATGTACAAATGAACATTGTAGAAAACCTATTTGCTGGTACTGTACTTTGAACAACAAGATATAGTTTAATGTGCACATCAACTGTCTCCTAAATGTTGACCTTCCTTGCCTTCCTTGATGCAAAATCATCAATAATATCATCATATGAAATGAAATGAAGTAGAATACGTTATCACCCCCGCCCATCCCCAGAGTGGCAGATGTTTTTCAGCGTCAGCGATGCATGAGCATGTCCAGCCTGCAGCGGTCAGTTGTACGAGTGTTTACTTGCCTCTAAAAGTTACAGCTAGTCTAGGGTGTAATTTTGGGTAGGGACGCTAGGGTCATGTCCCTACCAATATTCAGCCCCCTACTGTGTAATTACGACCAATAAAACCGCTGTCCTCAATTATTATGGCACATAAAGGGTTAAATGTATGCCACTGCTCGAAGCCCCTCTCTTTAACATCTCTTTATCCCCAGGGTTGCCAGATTGACAGTTGCCAGCACCAACACAACAAAACCTCCTCAAAACCTCCAGAACGTGTTACCTGTCTGTCAGACCATGGCAGAAATCTACAGGCACCACACAGCAGGCAGAGGGTGCTCATTACCCACAAGTGGAGTATAGCGGTAGGCACTGCTGCAGCGATTGCAATGCGTTGAGGGAACCGGGGTTGGTCATGCCTCCCCAGATAAGAAGCCGCCCTGGGCGGCTGCCCATATCGCCCATATCAGAAACCGCTTCTGCCCTTGACGACTCTCCTGATGATGTGAATGACTCATTACCATGAACAAAAGACTGAAACTGCTGTGATCTGAGTACCCCATTGTAAACAGGGAACAAAGTGTGTCTCAGACCCCGTCCCCGGTTAAGGCTGGATTTCAACTGTTTCACATAGAATGCCTCCTTGACCCCTCTCTCAAGCCATTTCTTCTCTCTGGCTAAGATTTTAACTTCCTTGTCCTCAAACTTGTGGTTAGTGTCTTTAAGGTGGAGATGAACTACAGATTGAGGTCCACTGGCACCCTCTCTGCAGTGCTGGTATAGCCTTTTGTGTAAAGGTTGTTTAGTCTCACCTATGTAGTGTTCGTTACAGTTTTCCTGACATCTGATAGAGTAAACTACATTGCTCTGTTTGTAAATAGGGATCCTGTCCTTAGGGTGAACTAATTTCTGTCTCAAGGTGTTAACTGGTTTAAAGTAAACTGGGATGTTGTGTTGTCTGAAGATCCTCTGTAGTTTTTCCCCTACTCCTGCTAAATAAGGGAGAGACACTCCTCTTCTTCTTGTCTCCTGTCTACCTGGTCTCTTTGTTCTCTGGGACTTCTGCACTTTGTCCAGGGACCATCGTGGGTACCCACATACTTTGAGGGCTTTCCGGACCAGTTGTTCTATAGCCCTTCCCTCTGCAGTTGTGGGCACCTGTAGGACTCTGTGTTGAAGAGTCCTGATCATCCCGAGCTTGTGTTCAAGGGGGTGGTTTGAGCCAAAGAGCAGATATTGGTCAGTGTGAGTGGGTTTTTTGTAAACCCCTGTCTGAAGCTGCATGTTCTCTCCAATCATAACATCACAGTCCAAGAAGGCTAAATGGTCGTTTCTGGCATCCTCACTTGTGAACTTGATATTGGAGTCCACCGAGTTGATGTGTTCTGTAAAGTCCTCAACCTCCTGTTGCTTGAGTTTAACCCATGTCTCATTGACATATCTGAACCAGTGACTGGGAGGGATGCCAGTGAAAGACGTCAAGGCTGTCTTCTCCACTCGTTCCATGTACAGATTGGCCACAATGGGGGATACTGAAGACCCCATCGCACAACCATGGATCTTCCTGTAGTAATTACCCCTAAACAGGAAATACGTGGTGTTAAGACAGATATCCAAGAGTTGGCAGATGTGGTCTGGTGTGAGTTTGGTCCTTTCAAGTAGAGACACATCCTCCAGCAGTCTCTACCTCACAGCTGAGATGGCCTCAGTGGTGGGGATGCAGGTGAACAACGATGTGACATCAAATGACACCATAGTTTCATCTGCCTCCAGCTGCAGGTCCTTGATCTTGTTCACAAAATGTTGTGTGTTTTCCACATGGTGCTCTGAGTTACCCACTAGAGGAGCCAAAATCCACTTGAGGTGCTTGGCCAAATTGTATGTGATGGAATCTGTGCTACACACAATAGGCCTGAGTGGCACATCCTGTTTGTGTATACCGACATTGATGGTGCCATCAAAGATGTGTAAGTTGCCCATCTCATGTGCACTAACACACCCCCATACCATCACAGATTCTGACTTTTGAACTTTGCGCTGGTAACAATCTGGATGGTCTTTTTCCTCTTTTGTCTGGAGGACACGACGTCCATGATTTCCAAAAACAATTTGAAATATGGACTCATCAGACCACAGCACACTTTTCCACTTTGCGTCTGTCCATTTCAAATAAGCGGGCCCAGAGAAGGTGGCCGCGTTTCTGGATGTTGATGATGTATGGCTTTCGCTTTGCATGGTAGAGTTTTAACTTGCACTTGTAGATGTAGCGAGGAACTGTGTTAACTGACACTGTTTTTCTGAAGTGTTCCTGAGCCCACGCGGTAAGATCCTTTTCACAATGATGTCGGTTTTTAATGCAGTGCCGCCTGAGGGATCGAAGGTCAGGGGCATTCAATGTTGGCCTTGCTGCTTACGTGTAGAAAATTTGCCAGATTCTCTGAATCTTCTGATTATATTATAGACTGTCCTTGCAATTGAACATTGAGAAACAACGTTCTTAAACTCTTGGACTATTTTTTTCATGCAGTTGTTCACAAAGTGGTGATCCTCGCGCCATCTTTGCTTGTGAACGGCTGAGCCTTTTGGGGATGCTCCTTTTATAGTCAATCATGACACAATTAGTGTCCTCAGTTCCCAAATGCTTATTGAGTGTTGTTAGACAGAAAGGTGACGTAACATAGTGGTAAACATACCACTGTTCCAGCTTTTTTTGAAACGTGTTGTAGGCATCAATTTCAAAATGACCAAATATTTGCACAAAAACAAAGTTCATCAGTTTGAACATTAAATATCTTGTCTTTGTGGTGTATTCAAATGAATATAGGTTGAAGAGGATTTGAAGATCATTGTATTCTGTTTTATTTGCATTTTACATGTCCAAACTTCACTGGAATTGGGGTTGTATTTCACCTGATGCTAAAACTCAAACCCAGGCTCGGTGATCAGGGACTTTAAGGCTTTTGTTGGCCTCTATGTCTGCCTTAGGTAAATAAGTTTTGTCCCAAGAGCTCTTTTAGCAGAATGGGACCGACCTTATTATTGTGCAGGTCCTCATACGCCTCAGAGCTTTGCAGATTGTTCACTGCCTCCCCGTCTGAAGAGAGAGCTAAGAAAGGAGCTGAAAATGCTCCTGTATGTTATCTTAGGCCACTTCTTCATGTCGTCCTTCCACCTCTCTATATATGTAGAGAGCGGGATTGTAATGTTGTCTCATTTGAGCCATGACAGCTGCTGTTTATGTCTCTAAGCCTGTAAAGCGGATTCATGTGAACAGTTAACATGTAAGCAAATGTTGGTTCCGGTTATTACCGGAAGTCTCACCCATAATTCACAGAAAGCCTCATAGGGGCTCGGAATAAGGAGGATATATGATCCTAAATTACACACAGACAAAACAAAACAAAAAATCTTTGTTTGTAGCCTGGTCACTCTCATTCCAAACAAGGATATGGCATCTTGTAACATCAGATTGTAATATGAGACTCAACATCTTGCTCCCAAAGCAGCTGAATAAAAGTTCTAAATCTTGCCCAGTAAATTGAAACATTAAATGTGTCAGAATATTCCGAAGCTGTGCGATATTTCTGACATTATCTGACGGGTTTTTCATGGAGGTTTCTCTTGTTTTCAATCCAGCGAGCTCAATAAACCACAAATGTAGTGCAATAAAAGAAAAAAATAAATTTGTAATGCATTTAAAATGGATATCTCTGTCCTTTAGTGCCACCTCCTGGCAGTTTGGTGGAAGTGCACCTGAAACACAAACTGATGCTTACAAATTTGAAAGTGCTGTTTGTTGGTTAAAATCACATCTTTATCTTCTGACTGAACCTTCTGTCTCTTCACACTGGAATCGTAAGAGCTCCATCTGTGCTCTCATCCACTCTGGTTTTGGTGGGCGAGCATCACCTGAGTGGAAAATCAAAAATGCAAATGCATTTTTCAGCTGGCTGTATTCTGTAGCAGCAGAACAAACGCTTCAGGAGGTACAGCAGGAGCACGATGTGGCCCTGTTGCTGCAGAATCATTTCCTGCTGCATTTACATGCAAATTCGGCCCTCTGCTGCCTCTCCTCAGCCACAATAGAGCTCAGCAAATCATTGTCTCATCACAGAGAGATGGATTTCATCCCCAGGCCTCGTGCATGTGGAAAGAAAGCAGGCTGAATTCATATGGGGAACTCTCTGCGGCCGCCACCGATCCAGACTCGTCATCCTCCATCATGGAGGAAGGCAAACAGCCTGTTATGTTATGTACATGGGTGCAAATGTCAGATGGCGCTCCAGAATTTACACCAGCAGAGGTGGAAGAGGCTAAAAATAAGCAAACTGACTCCTGGTGGCAGAAGAAAATATAGTGAGGTCCATTATTATTTGGACATTTACTCCTTTTCTTTTTTTCTTTTAACTGTCAGTCATAAAATATTGAAGCTTAGAAATTTGCTTAGGTTGCTGAACAAGCATCTCTAAGGTCAGACCCAGTGCTGCAGTTCAGAATTCATGTGATGCTCGTATATATATATATATATATATATATATATATATATATATATATATATATATATATATATATATATATATATTATGTTGTGATTTGTAAAAATAATTTGTATTTATAAACACCCACCAATCCCATCTATCGTGCAGGGTGTCATTTTAAATTTCAAGTCTCTGCATGTGCCAAGTTGCCACATATTTTTTATTTTTTTTAGATTTTCAGAAAACAAAATTGAAGGGCCACATTATTCAATAAGTAGAAGGATTTTTATTTTTGCTATTTTTTTTTTTTTTTACAATAAAGTCCGGCTACTTTTTTTTGGGGGGGGGGGGGGGGGGTGCTGCAGATTTTTTTTTTCCAAATTGAATGTAAAAAGTTAAGTTTAATTTTGAAATGTTATTTTTTTCCCCCCCTCTATCTTCAACTTTATCTTAAACCACTTATCCAAAATTGAGTTGCGGGTGCAACAGCTCCAGCAGGAGACCCCAAACTTCCTTTTCCCAGGCCACATTGACCACCTCTGGCTGGAGGATACTGAGGCGTTCCCAGGCCAGTGTAGCAAACTCCAAAGAGAAAGGCCACAGGTGGGAATCGATCCCATGACCTTCTTGCTGTGAGGCATTAGTGCTAACCACTAAGCCACCGTGCTGCCCTATTCTCAAAACTGAATTTCAGTTTCATTCTCAAATGCAAAATAAATAAAATTCTTACTCCTGTGATTCTTTCCTGGATGTTACTCGGACACTAGGGATGTGAATCGTACAACAACTCACAGTTCAATTCAATTCCGATTCTTGGGGTGACGATTCAATTCAGAATCAATTTTCGATTCAAAGAGTTCTGAGTAATAGTTATATTACTTAAAAAATGTTTATGTTTAAGAAAATGCAGCTTTACAAGGTTAATCAAGTGATTCTAAAGATGTAAATTTACTTATTTGCTTTGCTCGTTCGGAGTTGGCTGGCAGTTTAGCGAAGCGCTGGTCAGTAGTCGGCAGACCGCTGCTCCGCTCCTTTTAGTTCCGGGTGATAACGTAGCATGTGGGCTTGCGGATTTGAAGTGTTTCCGAAGTACTTAACTTTCATTTAGCAGATTTCGCACACTGCATAAGTCATGTCAAGCTCCTTCTTATGCAGCAAATAATAAAATCCAAAATGCGCCCAAACATTTGCCTTCAGCAAAGACGGTGCTGGCTGAATTAGCTCTTCATCCGCCATGCTAAGCTACAGCTCACGAATGTTTGAAGCACGCCGGACCCCCTCGTGGAGACACTGTAGTACGGAAGCTGTTGCCTGACAAACAGTACACGCAGTGAGTAAGCAAGGAAATGTTTAATAAAATGCTTTTTAAAAATTGATTCTTGGACATTTTGGATCGATTCAGAATCATAATAAATAAGAATCGCGATTCAGACGTGAATTGATTTTTTCCGACACCCCTATCGGACACTGTCATGTTGAGGACTCCAGCCGCTGGAGAAGCTGAAGGACACGCCCACTTTCCATGTTTCACCAAGCTGCAGCAAAGAGATGTTCACTCTCAGAAGGTGGAGGTGCACAGATTGTCAGCCAATCAGGACTTTCCTTTTTTTCCCTTTGTGTGTGTGTGTGTGTGTGTGTGTGTGTGTGTGTGTGTGTGTGTGTGTGTGTGTGTGTGTGTGTGTGTGTGTGTGTGTGTGTGTGTGTGTGTGTGTGTGTGTGTGAGATCGTTGACTAGAAACTCTTCTCAAAACCAGGCATGTTTTTAAAAGCTCTCTAACAACAGTGTCAGTTCTCATCATCACTGAGATTAAAAGGTTTCATCAAATTTCATCAAATTTACCAAAAGATGAGATTGTAAACACAGAACAGGAGGCTCACTCCACACTGGTTATTTTCAGGAAGGAACACAAGGTCAATTGTGATATCATGTTTTTTTCCGCTCCTACTCAAAAATAGTGAAAAACCTCTCTGGGTTAATGTTGAATGGAAGTGAGCCAGGTGCATTATGGGGAAACGACCAGAAAGGGCGACAGCGAGAAATTCTGTGCCAACTTCCTGTCAAACTCGGACCTATAAATCCGATCAGCGCTATAGGAATCGAGATGATTCGTGTTCTTCTGGATGTTCTGGCCCCAGCGGGTGTCCATGTTTGGGGGGAGGTGGCCTCACTAATCTTTGGTGACCTCGCCGTTATCTTCAGCCTGGAACGGGCGGGGCTTTGCAGAGGCTGGAGAAAAACGTCTCCTGCAGGAAAAATCTCATTTTCTATTCAGCCTGCTGCTCTATTCAGAGAGGAACAGCCTCCTCATTAGCCAGACCGTCCACAGACATCAAATCTTCAAATATTAATTGGATTATGTTATCATCCAAATTGGATTTTATTTTGAGCCTTCAAAACCAGCGATGGTGAAAGATTCAGCCAGTGTGAAACACCGGCCGCCACCATGCTTTGGCAAAAAGCAGATGAACATTTATGTTTGGACCAATGACTGATGGTTTCTCTTAATTGCTCTCCTCTTTACGTCTTTTGTCTCGGGGCTTCACTGTTGACGCTGAAGGTCTGCGTTCGCCCTTCAGTCAGCTGCCTACATTTTCACTTTTCCATCAAAAGTTGAATAAAAACAAGTGAAAAGACTCAAATGAGTCCTTGGTGATAACTGAGAGGCCAAACAGCAGTTTAATGAGATTCATCATTATCACAAACCGTCCAAGGTCTGAGAGCAGAACAAAGAGTGTGAAAGACTCATCCATGTTTCCAAAAAGTACGCTTTATCCATGTTCATGACCCTTTAATGGACTCACATTTTTCAACAGAGTGTAGTAGACATATTGTATTTCCGCTATAACCACACACGGTTCCACACACTTTACCCCTGCTATAATATAACTGAGTTTAACACAAGCTCAGTCTGCTAATTAGCCAATTAGCTATAACACCAATAAAAATGACAACAAAGTGTCTTATGACAGAAATTTCAAAAATCTCAAAGTGAAAACACATTTTAGTGCATGTTTAACACGTGATCATTGAGCTGGTGTTGTTACACAAGGTCAGTTGGATTTACTGTCAAATTGTCTGAAACGCCTTTGGAGATGGCTTATACAACCCCTGGCAAAAATTATGGAATCACTGGCCTCGGAGGATGTTCATTCAGTTGTTTAATTTTGTAGAAAAAAAGCAGATCACAGACATGACACAAAACTAAAGTCATTTCAAATGGCAACTTTCTGGCTTTAAGAAACACTATAAGAAATCAAGAAAAAAAATAGTGGCAGTCAGTAACAGTTACTTTTTTAGACCAAGCAGAGGGAAAAAATATGGAATCACTCAATTCTAAGGAAAAAATTATGGAATCATGAAAAACAAAAGAACACTCCAACACATCACTAGTATTTTGTTGCACCACCTCTGGCTTTTATAACAGCTTGCAGTCTCTGAGGCATGGACTTAATGAGTGACAAACAGTACTCTTCATCAATCTGGCTCCAACTTTCTCTGATTGCTGTTGCCAGATCAGCTTTGCAGGTTGGAGCCTTGTCATGGACCATTTTCTTCAACTTCCACCAAAGATTTTCAATTGGATTAAGATCCGGACTATTTGCAGGCCATGACATTGACCCTATGTGTCTTTTTGCAAGGAATGTTTTCACAGTTTTTGCTCTATGGCAAGATGCATTATCATCTTGAGAAATGATTTCATCATCCCCAAACATCCTTCCAACTGATGGGATAAGAAACGTTTCCAAAATATCAATGTAAACTTGTGCATTTATTGATGATGTAATGACAGCCATCTCCCCAGTGTCTTTACCTGACATGCAGCCCCATATCATCAATGACTGTGGAAATTTACATGTTCTCTTCAGGCAGTCATCTTTATAAATCTCATTGGAACGGCACCAAACAAAAGTTCCAGCATCATCACCTTGCCCAATGCTGATTCGAGATTCATCACTGAATATGACTTTCATCCAGTCATCCACAGTCCACAATTTCTTTTCCTTAGCCCATTGTAACCTTGTTTTTTTCTGTTTAGGTGTTAATGATGGCTTTCGTTTAGCTTTTCTGTATGTAAATTCCATTTCCTTTAGGCGGTTTCTTACAGTTCAGTCACAGAAGTTGACTCCAGTTTCCTCCCATTCGTTCCTCATTTGTTTTGTTGTGCCTTTTTGATTTTTGAGACATATTGCTTTAAGTTTTCTGTCTTGACGCTTTGATGTCTTCCTTGGTCTACCAGTATGTTTGCCTTTAACAACCTTCCCATGTTGTTTGTATTTGGTCCACAGTTTAGACACAACTGATTGTGAACAACCAACATCTTTTGCAACATTGTGTGATGATTTACCCTCTTTTAAGAGTTTGATGATCCTCTCCCTTGTTTCAATTGACATTTCTCATGTTGGAGCCATGATTCATGTCAGTCCACTTGGTGCAACAGCTCTCCAAGGTGTGATCACTCCTTTTTAGATGCAGACTAATGAGCAGATCTGATTTGATGCAGGTGTTACTTTTGGGGATGAAAATTTACAGGGTGATTCCATAATTTATTCCTCAGAAGTGACTGAGTCCATATTTTTTTCCCTCTGCTTGGTCTAAAAAAGTAACAGTTACTGACTGCCACAATTTTTTTTTTCCTGATTTCTTATAGTGTTTCTTAAAGCCAGATAGTTGCCATTTGAAATGACTTTAGTTTTGTGTCATGTCTGTGATCTGCTTTTTTTCTACAAAATTAAACAACTGAATGAACATCCTCCGAGGCCAGTGATTCCATAATTTTTTGCCAGGGGTTGTAGTGGGAAAATGAACATTCACTTCACAGGCAACAGCTCTGGTGGACATTCCTGCAGTCAGCGTGCCAACTGCATGCTCCCTCAAAACCTCTGATATCTGTGGCATTGTGCTGTGTGATGAAACTGCACATTTCAGAGTGGCCTTTTATTGTGGCCAGCCTAAGGCACACCTGTGCAATAATCATGCTGTCTAATCAGCATATTGATATGTCGCACCTGTGAGGTGGAATGGATTATCTCGGCAAAGGAGAAGTGCTCACTAACACAGATTTAGATTTATTTCTGGACAATATTTGAGAGAAATAGGTCTTTTGTGTATATAGAAATTGTTTTAGATCTTTGAAAAATGGGAGCCAAAATAAAAGTGTTGCATTTATATTTTTGTTCAGTGTATTTTAGGAATCCAACACATCTATTAGTTGAATGATCTAACGAACACCATTGGATTGTTCTTGGAAGCAACACTATTTATTTGTGTGTGTGTGTGTTGTTTGAATAATTCTGCCCGTTTATGTGTCGCCGACTCTGTTCTCGAGGTCGAACCTCTTCTGCAGCCTAATGCATGCTGGGATTGATCGCTGTGACCCAACAGGGAAAGCAGTTTGGAAAATCCATTCATCATTTTGGTCTCGTGTTCGTAGCTGCAGTGTTTCTGTTCTGATTACGTTTTATATTTAATTGAAATTTAGCAAAAATATTATCAGTTCTAATGTGAAGCTGCAGCCAGTTTGACCTGCTGAGAAGAACTTTAATAATTCATTCATTCACTTGGGGGGAGAGTGAGAGTGAGCTCCCAGTGGGACGTGGTCTCTGGAGCTTCACAGCAGACAGGAGAGGAGGATGAAGAGTGTGAAGGAAGGATGCTGGGAGGAGTCAGAGGAGGCGAGGAAGGACAGGAGCGCTTTTTAAGCATATTTAAGAAGTGGGAGAGGAGGAGGTGAAGGATGCACAGTGTTAGAATAACTGAAAATGGAGGAGGTGTTAAAAAGAGAGAAACTGCAGAATGTAAAACAGACGAAAGAGGAGGCGAGCGAAGGAACCGAGGGAGGAAATGAGTAATGGATGTGACTTCTGAGAGAATCCAGACCTTCTGAGGAAAAGAATTAAAAGAAGATAAATTCTGCAGGAACCCGGCTGATGCTCAGGTGGACCCAAAGTGCTTTTTTAAAATTAAGACCTGAGTGAACGCAAACCAACAAACCAGTGTAGCTAGATTAACGTTAGCCAGAACCGCCGCCAGATAATCTGGGAGAAATCCTTCATCTTGATTCAATAAAAACATCTGTGAAACCTCAGGACCTCCAGTGACTTCAGGTTGAACTCTGACTCACCTTCAGCTGCCTGCTACCTTCCAGCTCGCACAGATGGAAGTCGGCGAACGCTGGACAGAAAGAACCCCCCCTGTGACACTACAGCTAATCTGGCGTCAGTTAACACTGGTGTTTAAAATCTTATTTAGCCGATTCTGAGATAGTCAGCAACTGCTAGCTGATTTACCTTACGGTGACATTAGCTACAAATGAGGGCGACAAGCAATTGGTGTTTGTGACCCAATGGGCATTCCCTGGGTGTGGCTAGCTCATGGTTACGTGGTGTTGATGTGTGCAACGGTTAATGATAGATTATAACATTACTATGAGTATCGTTTGATTTGTTTCAGTCACCGTCTTTCATAGTGATGTTCCTGTATTGCTAGCTAGCATGCTAACATCGCCGTAAGATGTCTCATAAATCGCTTCACAGCTGCTGTTAGAAAAACAGCATTTTTAGATTTTACAAAAGGCTATTTCTCACTATCCTTTACAAAATATTTGAGAAAAAACTGCCAAACATATTAGATTTATACAGAAATAAGCTGTTTTTGGAACGTTTTTCACCATGTTGGATTATTGTGATTGAGCGAGCAGCCAGCTGAGGTCACGCTGCTGTTTCACTCAGATTGGCAGTTACCATCTCCTGTCACTCAGCATTTGTATAAATAGACTTTTTGTCTATTTTAGTCCCATCTAACTGGCAACATAATGTCCATTGTCTCTTCTCATTGCAAAATGCTTACTCTGATTGAAAATAGACAGCAAGTCTTCGCTTTGCCGCTTGTAGGCAATGTGACCACCGGATCGATGACTTACCTCATCATCCGGGAGCTTATATTGGTGATGGAGGGTTACTGGGAAGGCAAGTCTGAACTGTCTTTAAACAGTGGTTGAATTATGACTTGTTTTGACAAGTAGTTAAAATCAGGTTTAAAATATGTTTTATCCCAACAGAAATTTTGGTCAACATCTTTGATTCTTATTCTCATGTTCACAGATCTGCATCAGAGAAACTGAAAATATGACAAACTGATGTGTAAAAGGCAGCACGGTGGCTTAGTGGTTAGCACTGTTGCCTCACAGCGAGAAGGTCATGGGTTCAATCCCGTGGCCTTTCTGTGTGGAGTTTGCATGTTCTCCCCGTGTTTGCGTGGGTTTCCTCCGGGTGTTCCGGTTTCCTCCCACATCCAAAGACATGCAGGTTGGGTGGATTGGGATCTTTAAATTGTCCATAGGTGTGTGTGTGTGTGTGTGTGTGTGTGTGTGTGTGTGTGTGTGTGTGTGTGTGTGTGTGTGTGTGTCTGTGTTTGTTTGTCTGTTTGTGGCCCTGTGACAGACTGGCGTCCTGTCCTGGGTGTACCCCGCCTCGTGCTCTATGGCTGCTGGGATAGGCGCCAGCCCCCCGCCATCCTTAAATGGACTAAGCGGTAGAAGATGAATGAATGAATGAATGATGTGTAAAAATCACATCTGCCAAGAAACACACAGCAGATATGTGAGATGATTGTACATTTTATGGTAAAAGCACCAAATTTTGTGAATTCTTCCATATAATGAAATAGATATGCAATGGTCAATATTTTGTCTTTTTACTCACTGTAATTATGGTTAGAATGTATTCAGGATGTAAGAAAACATTTCATTTCTGTAAATGTAACATCACAATAAAGAGAGCATTTAGAAAATATTGATGGCTTTTTCTTAATTCTCAAAGAATATTTGATATCTAACGTTTTGCTTTTATAACTTTTATATAAAAAATGTCTATGCATTTTAGTGTCAAAGCACCAACCTTTCCACAGTAATTTTTCATATCTGCTGCCAATATGTTATACTGTCCCCCCCCAAAACAAAATGACACTTCATTTATTTTTTTTTACTTATTTATTTTTTACACACTGAATGCTTTCCAACCACAATTACTCTGATTTAAAAGAAATGAGTATGACATGCCAAGATTTTATTTATTTATCTCTTTTAATATAAAATAATATTTTCACAATCTTTGGAGCTTTAACCATAAAACTCACACTCATAGTGATATTTTACACATGCTTATGTTCCACACTATAGACAATTTAACACATGTAGCCTAACTTCAGTACAACTGTGGTGCTTTTGGAAAGCCACCTGGTTATGTTACAGCATTTACAACAACATTTTCGATATGCAAGAACAACAGGTCAGCAGTTGTGATTGAAAAATCTAGTGCAAACTGTTTTTCTTTTTTACTTTCACTTTTAATACTCAGTGTGCGTCTTACCCTGTGTGCTACTATACAATGCTGTTGGAAACACAATTTCCCTGAGGAAGTCTTCCCAAGGGATTAATAAAGTTCTAGCTAATCTAATCTAATCTAATCTAATTTGTCATTAGATTTTTAAATGGACCACAATGGAAATGTGTTTTCACTTTCTTGTGTCATCCATGTATTTACAATTATGTGATATACTTAGATTGAATTTACTAAATAAAATCATGCACTCACGCTTTTAATACATGGATGATTTAAAGCCCCCTGCTGGAGTGGTGTGTAAGTCCAGAAAGTAATTATCACATTGTTCACTGTTGTTAGCTAATATCCGTAGTTTTTCAAAAATATCTGTCCTATCAACTTTCCATTTTGGCAGCATTCATTCCTGACCCAGAATACATAAGAATACCAAACGGCAAATGTCAGCTCTCCACAGTTTCTACGTGATTGAAGCCATACACATGTGCGCGCACACACACACACACACACAGGCCACTTGGCTATTATAATATAGATTCAAATGTTGTTAAAACAGCATCATCAAACAATGACAATGATATCCTGGTTAATTGTGGACACCCTCCCAGACCTTCCAAGGTTTTCCAAGTTATGGAGAACGTTTCAAACACTCAGGTTCTCGGATGAAACTGAGAACTTGACTTAAATCTGCATTTGCCTGACAAAATTCTCTGTCATTAGAAAATGAACATTTTATCATTTCGACACACTATGACAGAGGCGCTTGCACAGTAACGAAGGGCTACTGAAGACTTTTGCACAGTCATACATCGTTCTTGGCTGATCCTTCCTGCAGCAGCAGCAGAGTTTTAATTTTTCCAAATGATTCCTGAGGGATCAGAGCAGCCATAAAGCTGGAAGGCTATAAAACCCGGAAAACGATGTTTCTGTAATTCAGCAGCACTTTACCATTCCTGAGCGAGTTTGGTTCCTGGCGCGTCGCCACAGTCTGATTTAGTTTTCACGTATTGTCTGTTTAAGGTCATAATGTACAAAGTGAACTTTTAAAGTACAATGTAGGTATGTAGGTAAGAAAATAAAGTCCAAAGGTGACACGCCCCCACAGTCTGCAGGAGAGAGGGGCGGGGCCTCCTCCTGTTTAAAAGTCACAGGCATGGAAACGAGTCGCTTCTGTTGGGCCTGAAAACAGGTTGTCGTGAAGGCTTCACCACCTAAGCGTTTTGAGCTTATTTCATGCTCCTAACTTTAATATTTGAACAACAGAATTATTTGTCTTATTTGAGTTTGTAGGTGATGTCAAACAAGTTAACTGACTGGACTGCCTGAAATCTGGACACATGATGAGTTTATAAATTTTATCTGTTTTCGTCTGTTGAATGGAAGAATAGCACCTCAGGACAGAAGAAACGTCAGGCAGACTGGATGCAGTGGGGTGACCATCTGCTTTGACCATACTAACAATGACAACTCTTTGATGTGCTTTGATTTATTTGTTAAACGTGAAGAGAGAAATGTTGCAGCTAAGCAGCCACACAATTAGGTTCTTATCATATACACACTTACACATATACACACAGCTGTCAGAACAACTAATGCTGCTGCATCATGCTGTCTTCATTCTTTCACACATTATGGATTTCAACAATTCCCCTGTAGCTCTATCATAAGGACTCAGGAGACGGGAAGAAGTTAGATTCAAATGTTTTGTAACGTGCAGAATGTCAGAACAGTCTTGGCTGGTGGTCCCTGACATGATGATGTAAGGGTACATAGATCTCAGGTCCTGCTATCAGAAGAAGGTAGGGGCTGAACCTACCCCTACAGATCAGATGGGGTCCAATTGGTGGTCTGGCAGAGGAGGTAGCATCCAGGTCAGCGACTGCAAGCAGCACAAAGGAGAATTATATATATATATATATATATATATATATATATATATATATATATATATATATATATAAAGAACATGCATGATTCTTGATAGTCGAGAGTTGATGACTGAAAGGAGGACCAGCCACTTACCATTCAAAGTTAGAGCTGTTATTGATGAAGTGAACTTGTGTCTTCCTGGTAGAATTTACCGATGTTACATACCTGACATGTCCCAGTCTTGGACATGTCAGATACGAGGTCTCTTAGATAATAAACCGACCCTTTTATTTTTTTTTTTTAAACTATATGGATTTGAATGACATGCGATTACACCAATCATGCTTGAACCCTCGTGCGCATGCGTGAGTTTTTTCACGCGTGTCGGTGACGTCATTTCCCTGTAGGCAGGCCTTGAGTGAGATGTGGTCCCGCCCTGTGGGGAATATCCGAGTGGACACTATTCGAGAAATTAAGCTGGTTTTCTGTGAAAAGTTTAACGGCTGATGAGAGATTATGGGGTGTTTCTGTCGGTGTAAGGACTTCCCACGGAGCGGGACGTCCTGCAGCGCTTCCAGGCGCTGTCGTCGGCCTGTTTCGAGCTGAAAACATCCTAATTTAAGGCTTAATTCACCCAGGACATCGTGAGAGAACAGAGAAGATTCAGAAGAGGCCGGCATGAGGAATTTATGCGGACATTCCACTGTTTAAGGACATTTTTTTAATGAAAGACGTACGCGCAAATTCGCCGAGTCGTTTCCGTGACGACTCGGCAAATCTGTGTGCGCCGCGACAGGAAAAACACCTCCGTGTTGAAAACCATTTGTAGAATTCAGGCGGCTTTTAATGGCTTTCAACAAGTGAGTAACTGAGAAATTGTTTAACAGCTTGGGCATGTTCCAACTTGCCCGTTAAGATTTCCAACGGAGGTGTTTTTCCTGCCGCGACCCCCCGCGGTCGGGTCCAGCCCGACATGCGACTCTGCCCGCACGTTCTTTCATTACAAAATGACCGTTAACAATGGAATGTCCGAATAAACTCCTCATGCCGACTTCTTCTGAAAGTTCTCTGTTCTCTGACGACTTACTGCGTCAACAGAGCCTGAAATGTGGAAGTTTTCAACTTGAAACGCCGAGACGCTGCCGCCTCGAAGCGCAGATCGCCGTCAGGCGCCGTGGACCGTCCTTAAAGCGACACTACCAGACCAAAATCTCTCATCAGCCGTTAAAATTTTTACCAAAAACCAGCTGAATTTATTGAATGGTGTCCACTCAGTTGTGCCTTACAGTTTTGAAAAAATTTTTATCAAACAAAGCAACAGTCTCTGAGCCATTCCTAAACAATGAAAAAAATTGACGAGCGGGTGGACGACTCCTCACTCAAAGACTACCCACAGGCGAATGACGTAACCGACAGGCGTGAAAAAACTCTCGCATGCCCACGAGGGTTCAAGCATGTCTGATGTAATCACACGTGATTCAAATCCATATGGTTTTTGAAAAAAATAATAAGGTCGGATACTTTTCTAATAGACCTCGTATGTAGTAAAGTCAAGGTTTTGGAGGGTTTTCATTTTTAAGTTTCTCCAAATTCACAGAACACTTAAAATCTATCCAAACTACAGGTTTGAGCTCTGTGTTCCTGTGTAAAGGTGACTTATTTATGCTTTGAAATATTTCAGCGTATCAGTAATCTGAGACGTGACCAGTAATTTTAAAAGTTTAGCTTTTGAGGCAGCAGAAACTTTTTGTTTCCATTTGGGTTGAAATCATTTTGTCTTTTTAAATGAATCCACTTCCAACGAAGTGCTTTGTTGAAGCTCATTTCCCATGACTGACTTTTTTTTGAGTGGCTGTATTTATAGCCCACCCTCTGTGTGTTTGTGAGCGTGCACACAGAGCATGCACGTGAGAAACAGACATCCTCTGCGTCTTTCTTCTCAGCAGCAGCAGCACGGTGTCCTTGCACAGCAGAGGACGACGCCATAAATCTCCAGGTACGATGGAGCTCAATTAGCGACGATGACGCCGCGCTCTGAAATGACATCGTTTTGTCGCTGCCAGACAATTACTGTTAAATATCTTTTACTGTTGTTTGTGTGTGAGCGAGCCCATTCTCATTTAGGCTTCAAAGGCAAAAGTGCACACCGTGTCGTTACAGCGGCTGAAGTAATTAGCCAGCTAACTGCCGCTCGCTAATCAACACGCCACAAACACCTCCTGTCAGGGAGGTGAGACAAATAAGGAAGAAAACAAAGATTTGAATTAAAATATATATATATCAAATCAATGTTTCAACATCTGAATTTTTTTTTTTAATCTCTTGAAATTGTCAAATTAAAACCAAAAAATAAAATGGTTTTATTGGCTGTTCATGAGCATTTTGACTGTGTTGATAAAGTTTACTGAGGTCCAGGAGTCCAAAACCAATTTGGCCTAATCAGTAGCACTTAAGGGGACTAACAACTCCTACAATCCAGTCTCCGTATACCGTGGTCAAGGCAAAATGTTTGGTGGCCTTCCCAGGGTGGTAGCTGTTGCCAGGTAGGGGTCAGTATTTCAAAAAGCTTTAATGATATTGAAAAAATATACCATATGATTTGTTTGATCATAAAGGTTCCAAAAAGGCATAGTTTGGACTACCTATAACACAAGATTCTGGAGTTATAGAGTAAAAACAGCAAAAATGGTGACAATCAATTTCACTTTGTACAGGGGTCAAAAGTTAAAGTTGCTCCAATTTTGGTAAAAAGTGAAGAAAATTATTGGGTGAGATAACAGGGGTCCAACAAAGACTAGATTGCACCATCTATTATGCTCAATTATGGCGTTACAGGGTAATGTATCTGTCATATGTCGGAGTCCAACAGACACCATCATTGTCTGACCTTTACTTTGGAGACCAAGCATTAAACACAGTCAGAACTATTCCATTTGTTACATCCGCTAAGGACACAATAAAATCATCAGCATTTATTTGTTTATTTGTCTGTCTGTTAGCAGGATTATGTCAAAACTACTGCACAGATTTTGACAAAACTTTCACCACAGATAGATATTAGGACATGGAAGACTTCATTAAATTTTGGAGGTGATCCGGATCTGTATTCTAGATCAAAATTCACTTTATATAGGCTTTGTATGATTACGTTAAAACTACTTCACGTATTCTCACCAAATTTGCACCACAAATTTCTGTTGTGTGTTTTGACAACACACAACAGAAATTTAATAGCCATGTACTTTAGTCTCTGAAGAATGTGTGAAATCACTGAGGCCTCGTTCAATCCAGGAAACGTCTCGCACACACAAACAATCTCAACAAACACTTCGATAAATGTAGATGAATATAGATACGCTGTCACCTTCTGTTGTTCGCCAGCTCATCTGTCTCCATTAAAGTCTGCAAAGGGAATTAAAGCGGTGCATCTGTTGCAGGTGATGGCTGGATCCGCCATCAACATGTGCACAGAGGTATGATGGGTAATTGACAACGAGACAACCAAAGGTACAAAGTAAATTCAAACAGTAGTTACAGAAAAATAAAGATGAGTGAGACACTCGTTGGATATAGAACACTGAACATAAAATGTTGGTAGAAATATGACTGTACTAATTCTTTATCTTTGAGAGAAAAACCCAAATAATTGAACACAGATGTTTTTTATTCTGGAAGTCTGCAGAAGCAGCGTGCACCTCCAGACCTTGTGCTGGCTCTGGTGGTTTCACCTTCTGGTGTTAGAACATTTTAATTAAATGGGACTTTTATTTCGAAAAGGTGTTGCAAAAGTTTCAAAACATTCCAACACAGTCCAACATTTGCAGTCACTACTTTGCAGTACTGATGAACAGTTTTGGTATCATCTCCAGCCGCACGTTCTGTTCTTTCTTTTATATATTGTTGTGTATTTTTCCACATCATGTTTGTCCCCATGGTTGCTAGCTAAACTTGTTAGCTGATGCTGACATAAAGGTGGGCACCAGGGGCGGAGCCATCGATGTGCCAATTCTGTCAGACAAATGACACACAAACTCAGACACAGAAACCAGCAGCTTAAGTGAATTTGATGGCGAGGATAGGTTGACTGATTTTGTTTTGTTTTTTTAATTCACGGATGATGTCAAGATCTTTGTGGAATCAAAGGATACCCCGATTGATTCCTCACTCAGCTTCTGAAATACTGCAGAATGTCTGGGGTTGTGATGGTTCCAGATTCAGATTTTCACTGACTTCCTGGGCATGGCCATCAGAAGTGTCTCTATACATGCTGAAAGTTGTCCTTTGGTCTTGAGTTCATTGACAACTGGCAAGAACATATGGCGTCATGATGTCGGAGGCATTTGGTGATGCTGGAGAAAGAAGTTTCAAGTCTGTAGGGATCTGGTGTTTCCTGTCTTACTGTACAGTTTCCATACTTGGACTTTAACCAGTGACCTAAGGTAAAGACTGGATGTCTTTGGTTCCAGGACTCCTTGCGTCCCAGTGGAATGGCTTTGTGTCAAATGAGTGGTTACTTAGTGAGGATCACCAACATTGTGAGGGAGCATCAGCTGTTAAATTTTGGAAATGTGGTGCATTTCTGCAGATGTGATCCAGCACACAGGCAACTCAGTATGGGAGAAGTCCAAGGACACGCCCACATGTCCCTTGGCTGTGGTAGACAGATGGTTACTTTCAAGAGGTGGGGACGCTTCTCTGACTGGTTGGTTGCCATCCAGAACCCTAGGTGGTTCCATAGTGTGGTGGAGTAGGTGCTGTGTGGTGCCAGTGCCTGACCTGACCTGGTCTTAGGCTGTTTTCAGCAGACAAGCTTGACCTTTGGTTGGTTATTTTCCACTGACTGTTTCCTGTGTCTTAAAAAAATAAATAAATACGTTTTTGTTTTTCCAGGTAGCAGAAATATATGAGTACCTTAGACCTTAAACAGAGTGCAAGGATCAATCAGGAACCCATGGAAGTTAACACCAGCACTGAGTGCTCTCCTTAGAATCTTAAAACTAAAAAATTCTTGACTTGTTATATTTATATGCTCACGCAAATAGTTTTGGTGTTTCTAGAAAAACAACCCACTTTCTGCTGTGGATCAATTCCACCTTCTTTTCCTGCTTCATCAATGCGTTTGGCATCAATAAACCTCCACACTGATCTGTCAGATAACCGGATTGATAGAGAGAGGGTGGAAGTGCTATGAACTCTGGGAAAAGTGTTGCTTTGCTCAGCGGCGGCTGTCAGAGCGGCGAGAGAGTCGTTGTGCTTCGACGGCGGGAAAATGCCACCGAGCCGCTCCACTTCTCCGCTCATAAATACTCTCAAGGACCGCGACGCCACAACGAGTCAATACCTTCTGTTAGTGAGCCGCGTGCACGTACACACAAATAAAAAATAAAAAAAACACACATCAGCAAAATACGCAGATGCAGGCTGTCAAAATATAAATCACCAATCACAGCACTACATAAACACGAGTGCCAGGCCAGCAGAATGGAACGCCGGGATAAATCCGGAGGCCGGGCTGATGAAGAGGGAGATAAATCTGTCCCAACAATCCACAAATCCTCTGTAGCTCGCTTCAAAAAAAAGAAAAAGAAAAAATCGACTCGCAGTGACAAAGCAAGAAAGTGAAAACTCTTAATGCTTTAATGCTTTGAGGAGAAAAACGTCTTCATACATTAATGTTTGGGCACAAAAAGACATTCCAAAAGATGCTGTATAAATTTTTTTTAAATTCCCAATGAAGTTATCATTTCATATACTGATTTTTTTTTTTTTTTTTTTTTACATCTTTTGACCAAATTCCATCCAACTAATGCCATCATGATTTGTGCACAGCATGATGTTTTTTTTTGTTTTTTTGTTTTTTTTTTCCTCAAAATTTGGTACAAACAGTCCTTAGGTTGCTGGTCATGGTAAGTTAACTTTCTGACTGAAAAGTATGAAAAATGACATTTTGGCCATCCATGGGGGTCCACGAGGATTCAGATTTTTGTTGTTGTTTTTGTTTAAGTTTTTTTTTTTGTTTTTTTTTTTTGTTTTTTTTTTGCGAAAGATGTTTATTTGTTGGTCTGTTGACAGCTTTCCAAAGAATCTTGATGAAAAATTTGAGAAAAAGCTCACATTGTTCTTGATTAGTTCTAAGGAGCCCCAACAGGGCCAAAAAAAAGACATTCTACACACTTCTCAGTTTATAGCTAAATAACTGCTGTTTTTGTCCCCTTGATTCTGCAAACAGAGTCCTTGAATCAGTGTCAACCTACACAAATGTTTGTAAAATGGTAAATGGACTGTGTGTATGTAGTGCTTTTTCATCTACATCAGAAATTCAAAGTGCTTTACAGTAATGCCTCACATTCGGCCATTCACACAGACACTGATGTCAGGGTGCTGCATGCAAGGCGCTCACTACACACCGGGAGCAACTTGGGGATTAAGGACCTTGCCCAAGGTGCCCTTAGTGATTTTCTGGTCAGATGGGGGTTTGAACTAAGGATCATCTGGTCTCAAGCCCACTGTTGAACCACTAGACCATCACCTCCCCTTGACAACTCAAGATTGAGTCCTTTGTTTGTCCAAAGGGTCTCTTCAACCTTTGTGTCCCCATCCCACCCCCCACCACCCAAAATTTGAACCCTTTAAACCAGAACAGCTTGGGGGAAGCAGCTCCCCACAATCATGTTTGCTGTTTTGTCGAGAAATAGCAATTACAAAATGTTACAGAATATAGACTGAACACTTTCCAAACCAAAGTTAACGCAAGCAGGAGACGCTGCAATCTCAAATAAAATCTGACAAAAGCACATGAAGACAGACGGAATTAAATTTAAAGTCCTTCACTGTAGGTTGACAGTTAACCAGCAGAGGACTAGACAGAGTCAGTTTGTTTAGCTGTGGCAAGAGGAAACGGTGATGGTCAGAGGTCATCGTCCTGGAGAACTGACTGCAAGTGAGTGAAATTCAGGACCTTCTGTTTGAAAGACAACAGACAACTTTATGGCACAGCAAGAGTGATTTCTGTAACTTTTTGCTTCAGTTCAACTAAAGTTATTTCTACAGCAGCAGATCACAAGTCACCTCAAAGCAGTTTCATCTTCATTTTCACAGGATGGCTACGGCACTTGTAATTAATAGGAATTTTCTTCCACCGCTGGACACCAGCAAGAGAAATGTGTCAGTGGAGACACAAGCTGCCGGTGGTTTAATTCCCTTGGCCCAGCCACCCGCCTCCATGTTCATTTTACTCACAGCTCGCTCCGTCCCACAAGGGACGATTTGAAGACAAGACGACTAAAGAGAAGAGAAAAAGAAACCGCTGCCGGACTGTGGATTCTGGGCGGCTGTTATTTTTAGCCAAAGCAGCCATAATTACCCGGGTAACGTCTAACAAAATTGTTCAGGCTCGGCTGAGCAATTAGGCCAGGCGGAGCAGCTAATGGAGAAAGAATTACACAGACCTTTTCCCCATTAGCCCCCATTTACAGCAGGAAATTTACTGGGAGTGTATGGACCAGGCGTGACATCCAAACCAGATTACTGCTGTGCCGCCATGCCCGATCCGGCCCGACATCCCATCATCCCGACTCATTAGCACACAGTAGAAAATCCAATCATCCACAGTAAGGCGGAGTGGAGCTGTTTGAGGAGCCGTCATCGCTTCAAATGGTGCGCGAATCAGCTGCATCATCACCCAGAAAAACATTTCAGTTCCAGGGGATGGTATCATCGGATGCAGACAAAACTGTCACGGGACGCTATCGGATAGGCATACAACCAATCAGAGCAGTGAAGTATGTGATGTCAGCAATGCGGCAATCAGAAACATGCAACAACCTGCATGCAGGTGGTGTGGTGGCAAATAGCTGATGTCTGTTTTACCACAAAAACCTGAAACACTATGGCGATGTGTGTGTGTGTGTGTGTGTGGGGGGGGGGGGGGGGGGGCTAAAGTTAATGTTGTCTGCTTTGGCAGGCTAGATTTTAATTAACCTTAATGAAAATGTTGTTTGTTCCGGAATAATTCTTAGTCCTGGACACGGTGTTAAACTGGTTGTCATCCAAGCATCCTGCCACTTTAATGCACATTCGCGAGAGAATCGTTGCATGACGGCATATTGTTGGAAATTATCACGGTCAAGTCGAGTCTGTGAGTATGTACTGGTGCCCCACTTCACCACAACACAGCAAAACTGCCTTGGGTCCTTGATATCAACCACCCATGCAGACAACTGGTCCATCCCCCACCTCTGTGAAATAACCGTCGTCCACAACCAGGTGAAACGTGGGCGTCCACTTGGACTTCTCCAGATACTGGGGTCCTGCGTGCTGGATCGCGCACAGAGAAACAGGCTGCATGGACAAAATAGCTGACACTCCTTCACAATGTAGGTGATCTGCTTCATCTGTATCAAACAAGCAGTTCCATAAGAGACCCAAAGATCTTCAGAAGAAAGCTGGTATTGCAGTCATCACCTTAGCTTACTGGTTGGCATCCAAGTTTCACAACTATACAATAACACTGGTAGTACTAGGACACTAAAGACTCAGACCTTCGTTCTGGTGCAAACACCTCTGTCCATTGACCTCATGGCTTAAGATCTTGTCACTTATGTCCCCTGGTCCTCGTCTTTTGGCTCGTTGATGAGAAATTTGAAAACTAGAGTGGTGGAATCAGTACTCTAGACACCAGAAATCACTTTGCAATACTCATCAAAGGCAAGATCTTTTATTTCCGCACTCTGCTGCTGACTTCGGTTTGATGGGACACTCTTCACATGTTTGAATCCTCATCTCTGGAAAGGAAACACCACAAAGGGACTCATCTCTGGAGGGAGGTGACCAGTTCAATCCATTACAAACACCTGGCAACACCTGATGGGGAAAAATGCCCGTTAGCCAATGCAACTCCAGAACCCAGTACTATTTGTTATACTACTAGTAGTACTACTATGACTACTACAGTGCCAGGTTGGGGAACACAACAGAAACAAGTTGGAGCTGCTGCTGTTTCTGACGGTTTGTACCTGGAGGAAACTTTGCAATAACCATGTGGGGTGCATTGGTGCACAGGGTGCTGCTGGAGAACAGGTCGATAATTTTTCAGTGCGACACGTGCTGCTGCATTAGATATGAAGAAGTGTGCACAATTAAAAATGGAAGGGCGATGAGGAAGAAGCAGCTTCTCCACAGGTAGAGGGGGATGAATATGAAACAGCACCATGTATAATCTTCTGCCAGACCTGCAGCTCAAACACTCGCTGTCTCCTGTTTTTTTTTTTTTTTTTTTTTTTTGGTTGTAGAAATTCACAGCATTTCGGCTCTGAGGCTTAACAAAATATCAAAGGCACAAAAGAAAGTATTAACAAGGCAAAAGTTCTTGATCCCTTTTATAGGATGGAGGGGGAAAACGCAAAGGAGCAGCAGAGGAGATTTCCATTCCAACATTAATTCCAGCGCTGGTGAATTTCCAATGTGTGTAGCCATTAAAGCTGTCAAATCGAATATGACACCAGGAGGAGAAATATTCAAATCATCTTTCAAATCTTTCCAGAGCTGCCTTTCTTCAGCCGCTGACAGCTCTGACAATTAATTTATGTCTTACAGATGATTCCATAAACCAACCCTGACCCCTGAGATGTGCACCAAGCATGCACGTGCACATTTCCTAAAAACTGCATGGCAGGTACGTCCACGCTGGTATGCACTCCTCTCTTCAGTGTCAATCATCACAGGAAGCCCCTCCCCTGCCTCCCAGTACAGGAGTTAATTTTGTCAGATTTGTTTTTTTCAAGCCTCATTAACCAACGTCAGGTTAGGCCTCGGCGGGACGGCAGAGGGAGACGGGCGCGCTTCGCCTCCGACCTGCTGAGGTGCAAGCAATTAAGAAGCAAGAAGGAGCGTGTCAAGCAAAAAAATGAAGCTCAAGACACCTAACCCACTTAGACACTCTCAGCTCTTTAACAAAGAACTTCTGTAAACTGTCAAAATGATAATGGCTCAGGCCGCCATCGCTAATTGCAATTGAGACAAGATTTAAAAAAAAATGCACACACAACCTTTTTTTGTTTTTTAATAACTCAAAGCGATGTCACTCCGCGGGGGAAAAACGATGCCACATTCTGACTGCAGTCTTCCACCAATGTAAAGACTGGTAACCAGTCTTTAGCTTTAAATGTGCCTCTATGTCAGACTTTGTGACGTCATAAGGTGAAATAAGAGCAAAATCATAATTTTATCAACAGAATATTGTCCTCACTTGTGAATTAGTGCAAATGTGCAAATGTATGAGGCATATTTCATGTGACTAATTAATGTTTCTGTTTTGCAGCCAGTCTGCTCTGTGTCAGCCTGATCCCATCAGATAGAAGCTAAGCAGTGCAGCATCTGGTTAGTACTTGGATGGGAGACCTCTGCAGAACACCAGCGGCTGTGTGTGTGTTTCTCCGGGTGAAACTGGAGTTGTGTCAGGAAGGGCATCTGGCATAAAACTTGAGCCAATTACCAATGCGGATCTGGCTGTATCTGTTGTGGCGACCCCGTCCCGAGGCGGGAACAGCCAAAATGACCACACACACACACACACACACACACACACACACACACACACACACACACACACACACACACACACACACACACACTCTTAATGTGTCTGTTTTTATTACTCAACAAAAATATAAACGCAACACTTTTGGTTTTGCTCCCATTTTGTATGAGATGAACTCAAAGATCTAAAACTTTTTCCACATACACAATATCACCATTTCCCTCAAATATTGTTCACAAACCAGTCTAAATCTGTGATAGTGAGCACTTCTCCTTTGCTGAGATAATCCATCCCACCTCACAGGTGTGCCATATCAAGATGCTGATTAGACACCATGATTAGCGCACAGGTGTGCCTTAGACTGCCCACAATAAAAGGCCACTCTGAAAGGTGCAGTTTTATCACACAGCACAATGCCACAGATGTCACAAGATTTGAGGCAGCGTGCAATTGGCATGCTGACAGCAGGAATGTCAACCAGAGCTGTTGCTCGTGTATTGAATGTTTATTTCTCTACCATAAGTCATCTCCAAAGGCGTTTCAGAGAATTTGGCAGTACATCCAACCAGCCTCACAACCACAGACCACGTGTAACCACACCAGCCCAGGACCTCCACATCCAGCATGTTCACCTCCAAGATCGTCTGAGACCAGCCACTCGGACAGCTGCTGAAACAATCGGTTTGCATAACCAAAGAATTTCTGCACAAACTGTCAGAAACCGTCTCAGGGAAGCTCATCTGCATGCTCGTCGTCCTCATCGGGGTCTCGACCTGGCTCCAGTTCATCGTCGTAGCCGACTTGAGTGGGCAAATGCTCACATTCGCTGACATTTGGCACGTTGGAGAGGTGTTCTCTTCACGGATGATGCAAAGGAGATGTGTTGCACTGCATGAGGCAAATGGTGGTCACACCAGATACTGACTGGTATCCCCCACCAATAAAACAAAACTGCACCTTTCAGAGTGGCCTTTTATTGTGGGCAGTCTAAGGCACACCTGTGCACTAATCATGGTGTCTAATCAGCATCTTGGTATGGCACACCTGTGAGGTGGGATGGATTATCTCAGCAAAGGAGAAGTGCTCACTATCACAGATTTAGACTGGTTTGTGAACAATATTTGAGGGAAATGGTGATATTGTGTATGTGGAAAAAGTTTTAGATCTTTGAGTTCATCTCATACAAAATGGGAGCAAAACCAAAAGTGTTGCGTTTATATTTTTGTTGAGTATATGAACATATCTAATTGATTAATAAATGACCACGTCAATAAAAAACATAAAAAAAGAACATCTGGCTCACAGAAAAGTGACACTTATACCAACCTCAACGAATAGCTGCAATTTGTTACACCTAAAAAAAAAAATATACATACAATAGATAGATAGATAGATAGATAGATAGATAGATAGATAGATAGATAGATAGATAGATAGATAGATAGATAGATAGATAGATAGATAGATAGATAGATAGATAGATAGATAGATAGATAGATAGATAGATAGATAGATAGATTCAATTTGTTTTCATTTATATAGCGCCAAATCACAACAAAGTTGCCTCAAGGCGCTTCACATGAGTAAGGTCTAACCTTACCAACCCCCAGAGCAAGAACACAGGCAACAGTGGTAAGAAAAACTCCTTCTGATGATTTGAGGAAGAAACCTCAAGCAGACCAGAGTCAAAGGGGTGACCCTCTGCTTAGACCATTCTACCAGTTACAAGATTTTATAAAGTTTTTATGAAGCTTGAAGAACCAGGAAATAGAAACAGCAAATAAATGCCAGAGTAACACCCAAAACAAAGTCCATTATTGAGATGAGCACGCAGGCAATTGTGCAGCAGGCAGGAGGTCATCCAGCACCCTGGGATGCAATGTGCGAGATGGATGGATGGATGGATGGATGGATGGATGGATGGATGGATGGATAGATAGATAAAAAATTGTGACTCATGAGGTTAGACTAGGTGTCTAATCATCAATTTATAATCAGGTGCAACTTACAGTATTTACTGAAAAATCATGCATTTATTTCTAATAATATTTATATCAGACTTTCACAGGAATCAAAACACTTATAAAAAATAAATGTCAATAAGACATACACCCTATCAGCGCACAGAAATCCCAAATGAAAGAGCTGATAATACAGGAAAATGGTGTGACTTTTATACATACATTTTCTGGTGTGTGTGTGTATATATATATATATATATATATATATATATATATATATATATATATATATATATATATATATATATATATATATATATTCAAAATGTAAGGTTTTAACTAACGCACTTGAAAAAAATCATTTGTTACACCTGATTTTTTTGGTTTTTGCCAAGTTTCTCATTTTTCAGTGTGGAGCTTCATCATTTTATTATTTCGTGTTCAACAAACTGTTTTTATTTCCGACACACCTGCACTTTTTTCAAAGGTGATAATTATTTCTTTAATTTGATTAATCTCTTCATCATTGTCAGTAGTTTTAGATATTTTTTTACTGAATATTTTATTGATGAGCTTCTTTGTGGCTCAACATCTTTTCGGTATGAGGACTTTGGGTTTGAGCTTCAACAGGGCTGACAGTGTCTTTTGGGGATTCAAAGTTCTGTTCATGGACATTCGTCTATAATCAAGGATCAAAGCCACCAGATATGCTACAGTCACTCTTATGAGGCACCTCGGGGTGACTTGCTTTATAATTTGGAGCTATATGAATATATAAATTTATATATATATATATATATATATATATATATATATATGGTTTTTTTTAATGTGGACTGAAACTTTTGCACAGATCTGTACATTATTCACAAATGAACCCGTAAAATCTGATTGGTAGAGGTTTAAAAAAAAGAGAGATCTGATGGGCAGAATGGTGTCACGTTAATTGCTCCAAACGAGAACAGGCACAAACATCTCCCTGAAGACGGCTGGAACTGAACCGTGCAGGCGAGGGTCTGTACTGGCACCTACACCAGCCCGGTTTTTGAGTTGCTGCTTCCATGTGGGACCAGAAAGACAATAAATAAAGTTTTATTTTCATCTCCTCCTGCAGGACTAAATTTACAGGATCAGTGAATCAAATCATTAAAGTAAAAACTCCTTCCTGCCAAGCGTGAAGGAAGGAGTTAATTACTGCGATTTAGTGGTTTTGGGGCAATTTGACTTTGGTTAGATAGTGGGAGAGAAGCTTGTCTTCTGCACTCATGGATCCCTGGCTTGTTTGTGCATGGATTAACAGCAATGGAAAGGCAAATCAAATAAAATTAAGTATTAATATGCAATATGCATAATTGACAAGTCATGGCTTGGAGTGCTGTTGGAAAACTTGCAACAAGGTAATAAAGTAAACAAGCGAAAGGCTGAAAATCAGCTCGCACCAGCTTTATTTTCCATTGAATTTATTATCCACTCGTCTTTTCAGCAGAGACTCCACGCTGTTTATGAATATGTAAAGCTGCCGGGAAGATTTACCTGTTGACAGGCTCATTTTTTATTTATTTATTTATTATTTTCACAAAGAGAATTGTCATCTGTGCATCTGAATAAACCGTTACTGTTATGTGCCGACGCAGGTTGAGGAGCGGACCTGCGTCTGACTGAACCCAGCGCTAAATAACCAGAAAGCGGTTCCAAAAAACAAAACAATTTTATTATCCCTCTCTTGTGCAAAACTCGGTGTACAACATAAAGTGCGTTTGTCTGGCGGAGTGAAGGACGGCGCGCTCTCCAGCGCCCAAAGGGATCGAAGCCCGGCGCTTCTGGACTCACATTCACCGCCAAACACCCCCCAGGTGGACACGACAAACTGACTCTGTGAAGGATAGAAGAGGTGAGGTAAGTCAACAGCTACAACTAATATCCTTCAAAGGCACACACTATCAGCAACACATTCAGGTCTGAATTTAAGCTTTATGTAAATGAGCAGCTTCTCACAACAGGTGGAGGATCATCTGTCCGCACGCCACGGCCGTGAGAAGCGAGCTGCACAACTCTCATCAATATTCACATATACTGCGTAACAAAATACCAAATTACTGTTAACACTTATTCAGACAATCAATCACCTCTGATGTGTGCTGACAGCATGTGTCCCTCACCCATCCTCCTTCACAGGCACGATGTGTCAAACCCAGGCGCGGTCCTCAGCGTCTCACAAACGAACGTCACAAGGTCGAGTTCCCGGTAATTCTGCTTGAACCACTCATGGCTTAAATGCAGAACGCCATCTCATTATCTGCTTCAGCTGAAAGTCTTTAAGTCTGCACGTGAGCATCATCCACAGGTGCTGCAAATCATACTGATGAGGGTGAAGGACTCTTCTGCCAGCACCTTCTCCACAGACAAAAACCAGTTTGCATACCACCTGGAGAGCAAAGAAAAAACAACACAAAAACATCCAGCCAAACCCCCCAACACACAACAGTTACACGTTCAGAGAATTCACACATAAGGATGGCGCCGTTGTGCACAACATCAGCAGCCATGAAAACAGGAAATAGATTTGTCTTTATTTTTTTGGGGGGGAGCGACTCTTGCTCACCAGCCAGAGCAGCTGAAGGATTAAGTACACAAAACCCTTGACCAGGAGAAATCGTCCATCAGCCAAGCAGGTTTTTGGTACCACTTAAGGGTACAAAACAACTCTCACAATCCAGCCTCAGTGTAACATGGATGACACAAAATGTATGGTGGCCATCTCAGGGTAGCAGCTGTAGCCAAGAGTTAAAATTTAAATATGCTCCAATCATATTGAAAAATATACCACATTATTTGTCTGATCATAAAGATTCCAAAAAGGTATAGTTTGGACTATCTATGACTGACTGTTGTGGAGTTATGGGGTAAAAACAACAAAAAAATGGTTACAGGGGCCAAAAGTTAGTTAATCCAGTTTTGGTAAAACATGATGCAAATTACTGATTGTGCTAATTAATAAACAGAATAGTTTTGACAGCGCCAGGATGTGGTGCCACTCGTTCCAGATGCTCACATTGTGCTCGTGCACGCCGCAGTATCGTACACTCCTGTCCTACCGTGCGTCCCTCCAGACAGCAGGCGGCCCATTTTGTGTAATGTGTGAAGAGGCCTTAACTTTTGAACCCAGTTTTCTAAGTTATTTTATTATTGTGTGTTCTATATCCTGGTTTGTTTAAGATTTTTTGCAATTCTGACAAATGAACAATAATTCCAATCCGCATGTACTTAAATGTGCTTGTGGAAATGGTAAATACACTTTATTTTACTCAATCTGAAATTCACCTTTGTCAACATTTTTTGCTGTTTTTGTTGTCATTGTTGTTGCCACATAACTCCACAGTGATGTGAGTTGCCCATGAAGAAAAATACCTGAATATTGTTTTTTCTTTCATGTTAAGACGCAACACCCAGTAGGGGTCTGGTGGACTGGTGGACTGGTGGACCTCCCCCAGAAAATCTTGAAATATTACATGCAGTTTGGTGCATGCAATTAATAGGCTAAATGAAAAGCATATTTTCCCAAGTTGGCAAGGTGACAGAACATCAGCATGCCACCAACTACAGGACACCATCCCCCCAATTTGTGGGGAACCTCTGAATTGCTGGGGAACTGGACGTGTTTTACGCCAGATTTGAAAGAGGCCCTCATCCACACCAACAACAATGGACTACCTTCCCCAACACCTCTGCAACCCCACCCACACTGACAATCTGTGAACAAGAAGGCAGCAGTTTCACAGACAAATGATCAAGAAGGCTCCAGGACCTGATGGTGTCTCCCCCTCATGTCTGAGAGTATGTGCTGATGAGCTGGCTTCTGTGTTCACCTGGATTTTCAACAGATCTCTGGAGCTGTGTGAGGTCCCATCCTTCTTCAAATGCTCCACTGTTATCCCATTCCCAAAGAAACCCTCCATAACAGGAAAAAAAATGACTACAGGCCCGTCACCCTGACAGCTGTAATCATGAAATCTTTTGAACAGCTGATGCTGACCAACCTGAAGGACATTACAGGACCCCTGCTGGACCCCCTGCAGTTTGCCTACCAGGCAAACAGGTCAGTTGAGGGTGCAGTCAACATGGGACTGCATTATATCCTGCAGTACCTGGACTCTGCAGAGATGTACGTGAGGATCCTGTTCGTGGCTTTTAGCTCGGTGTTCAAACCATCATCCTCAACATTCTCCACAAAAAACTCTCCAACCTCTCTGTGCCAGCTCCCACCTATCAGTGGATCTCCAACTTTCTGATGTACAGGACACAGCAGGTGAGGCTGGGGAGCAACACATCCAGCACACGGACAATTAGCACTGGCGCCCATGAGGGATGTATGCTCTCCCCAGTGCTCTTCTCCCTACACACAAATGACTGCACCTCAGGGAATCCCTCTGTTAAACTCCTGAAGTTTGTGGACGACACCACCATCATTGGTTACATCCAGGATGGTGATCAGGCTGCATACAGAGAGGAGGTGGAGCAGTTGTTCCTCTGGTGTGGTCAGAACAACCTGGAGCTGAACCCGCTCAAGACTGTGGAGATGATAGTGGACTTCAGGAGAACCTCCCACCCCCATCCTCAACAACGCTGTGCCTACTGTGGACAATTAACAGTTTCCTGGGATCCACCATCTCCCAGGATCTAAAATGGACCTCCAACATAGAATCCATCTGGAAAAACGCACAGGAGAGGATGTACTTCCTCAGACAGCTCAGGAAGTTCAGCCTGCCCCAGGAACTGCTCAACTTCTACACATTCATCATTCAGTCTGTCCTGTGCATTTCCATCTCTATTTGGTTTCCCTCTGCCTCCAAACATGACAGGCACACACTTCAACCAACTATCAGGTCTGCAGAAAAAAAACACTGGAGCCAGCCTGCCATCCATCCAAGACTTATACCGGTCCAGCACCAGGAAACGAGCTTGTAAAATCTCTGAAGTCTCCTCCCCACTCTGTTTAAACTCCTCCCCTCTGGTCAGTGTTATATTAGAACAACCAGACACAGGAACAGTTTCTTTCCACAGGCCATCAAACAGATGAACAATTTAACCTGCCAAAAAAACTCACTCATTCATGTACCTCATGTACAACTTCAGTCTGTTTGTCTATTTCTCCTTTGCACATATTTTTTATTGAACATTTATGTGCACATTTTTACTGTGAATTATTTAGTGTTTAGTGTATATTTATACATGCTTGCACAGAGTACAGTGCAAACCGGAGCCACATTCCTTGTATTCTTGTAGGTACTTGGTGAATAAAACCTATTCTGATTCTACATTTATCTAAACATTTGACTTCAGCAATTTGTGCTTTTGATATTGTCTTAACATGAACAAAAATAAAAATTGATACAAGCTACACTTAATGTTCATTAAATCACCAATATCACTTTTTGTTCTCAGGAACACTGATTTGTGTTTAAATTTGATTCTTATATAAATGGGAAACAATGACACAGATATTTCCTTCCAGTGCTGAAGTCAGCATTTCTGGAAAACTCACAATTTATATGTCACACAAAATGATGCCCAAACTTTTCTCACATTAATATTTGACTTCTATGAGCGTGTTAAATATTCATCATATTGACATGAATATTTCACGTCCATGTAACAGAAGAAACCATAAAATGCAGATTAAGCAGGCTAACATTACGTTTGCATGGAGATGGTTTGAAGTAAATTAATCCCAAAGACACAGTTTGATTTGTGTGAAATAACTTGAATAACATCAACTGACACTGAATTAAAAAAAAAAAAAGATATAATAAGATCAAAGACTTACTGGAAGTGTCAGCTTTTATGTATAAACGTTGATTTTAAAAAAAGTCGGGTTGGTGTTTTGGTCCTTTTTTGCTCTAAAGAGGCCCATTTGAATTTATTCCTGATGAACCTTAAATCGCCTCCCTGCAGCAGAACATTTCCATTCTTATTTGTTTGTTTATTTGTTTTTGTTTGTTTGTTTTTTTTGTAGGTTTTTTTTTGTGGAATTCACAGTAGAATTTGTAATGCTGTCTCTCGTGGCGGCATTTAATCTTCAGTCTCGAATCAAGATGTGAAAATGTGAGACTTAATATCCACTGTGCCGTCTCATCAGAGACATTTCCAAGCAATTTACAAATATGAGCATGAAATCAGACCACAGAGTAAATGTGATGTGGGTCAGGAAAACAAAACAAAATGGAAATGTTCACCACAGAAGTAAAATCCCAGAAAACTGCTGTCACTCCAGAACATTTGGTCATGAATAGTCCAAACTGTGCCTTTTTGCAATTTTTATGATCAGACAAATAACTATATACTTTTCGATATGTTTGGAGCATTTATAAATTTTGATGCATACCTGGCTAAAAACATACCCGGGGTGGCCACCGTACATTTGTGTGGGTCATGGTACACTCCATGGTCATGGATTTTAAGTGTTGTTTAGTTGCATTCATTGGTACAAAATGATTTGGATTTGGACAAAATGGAGGACTGGCTCATGGACTATTGTGATAAATTGAAGATTAGCTCTGGTACTGACCCACGTTTTGAAAAAAAAACAGGCCCAGGCTAATTGACATTTTTGTTGCATATTTTGCTGTTTTAAAACAGGTATCTGAAGGCAGACAGACTCAGAGGTTCCCTTTAAAACCTTGCTAAATGTAACTTTGATTGGATCAGGTATTGATCTGGTCTCTCATCGAACATTTTAAGTTTCAAGAACATTAGTTTGTTGTTTTGTTGAATCTGAGTTGTGATTTTTGGGAGGATCTGGGTTGATGAATGTTCACCTTCTCGTCTTTATCAGTTATAAAAATAAACCTTCAAACCAACCAGCTGCTTCATTGTGGCGCCCGTCCTCAAGGTGGAGGTGGCAGTGTTGGGTTTGAAGGTTGCGACCGCTGTTACTGCGCTGAAGCGCCCTGGCGGTGAAGCACAGGCGCCTGATGGAGCGCTGGCGGTAACGTGGGTCTGTTAAATGTTGCATGGATTCTCTTTGAAGTGTCAGGAGATAAAAAGAGGAGCTCGGGAAGCTTTTACGTGTTCATTGTGTGAAAGGAGGACGAGGAGGTTCAGGTACGGTGGGAAAACCAGCTGCACACTTCCAAAAAAGTTAACTTTTTCACTTGTACGATGCAAAGCTGACTGATAAAAGTAAATAATTGTTTTAGGCAGGATTCCACTCACTCACTCACTCACCTTCAACTGCTTACTCCAATTAAGGGTCACGGTGGACCGAAGCCTATCCCAGCAGTCACAGGACGTGAGGTGTGGTTCACCTTGGACAGATGAGAGGTCTTGCATGTACACAGACAAACAAATACGAGTTTGTACTTTCACACCTACAGACAATCGATGATTTTCAAGTTGTCGCTGAAGCAGCACCTACGCGCATGCGTGATGACATCACAACTCTGTCCAGTTAGGGAGATGTGGTTTCGTTCAACAACAAGAACTGTCAAGAAACTTTCTCCTCGCTGATTGGAGTTGTGTGGAGGTAAGAACAGCCTTTTCAATGCTTGACAAAGAAACGAAATAATAGTGAAAACATGTTCATTGCGCCAAAAATGTTGGTATTTTGGTCGTTGAACTTTCCTAGCAACGAATGTAAAGCCCCAGTCACATGGCACTAACGAAGGACTTTTGGAGACATCGTTTAACCGACACCCAGCTTCGATCAGTCAGCCGCTCGGTGAGATGTCATAACAACGGATCGGTTAGCCACTGCATGAGGCGTCAAAATCAAATCAAATCAATTTTATTTATATAGCGCCAAATCACAAAAAACAGTTGCCCCAAGGCGCTTTATATTGTAAGGCACGGCCATACAATAATTACAGAAAAACCCCAACGGTCAAAACGACCCCCTATGAGCAAGCACTTGCCGACAGTGGGAAAGAAAAACTCCCTTTTAACAGGAAGAAACCTCCAGCAGAACCAGGCTCAGGGAGGGGCAGTCTTCTGCTGGGACTGGTTGGGGCTGAGGGAGAGAACCAGGAAAAAGACTTGCTGTGGAGGGGAGCAGAGATCAGTCACTAATGATTAAATGCAGAGTGGTGCATACAGAGCAAAAAGAGAAACACTCAGTGCATCATGGGAACCCCCAGCAGTCTAAGTCTATAGCAGCATAACTAAGGGATGGTTCAGGGTCACCTGATCCAACCCTAACTATAAGCTTTAGCAAAAAGGAAAGTTTTAAGCCTAATCTTAAAAGTAGAGAGGGTGTCTGTCTCCCTGATCCGAATTGGGAGCTGGTTCCACAGGAGAGGAACCTGAAAGCTGAAGACTCTGCCTCCCATTCTACTCTTACAAACCCTAGGAACTACAAATAAGCCTGCAGTCTGAGAGTGAAGGGGTGATATGGTACTATGAGGTCCCTAAGATAAGATGGGACCTGATTATTCAAAACCTTATAAGTAAGAAGAAGAATTTTAAATTCTATTCTAGAATTAACAGGAAGCCAATAATGAATTGGTTAGCCACTCTGTGAGGCGTCATAACAACTGGGAGTGACAACTGACCTGGCGGCCGGGCACCCACAGTCGAAGTTTGCTATTCACCTGGCTGCTGTCTCTCTCTGGCAGGTGTGAGGGGTTCAGCACTCCCCTCACACCGGGACCACACTGACAAACAGTCTCTGAAAGAAGTTCCTCTCAGCAGACGTTTTGCTCTGCTTCGCAAACTGTTTTGCTTTTTAATTTTCGCTTTTTTGGAGAACACACAATGCTTCACAAACACAGTAACTGGCCCATAACAACCGATTGGTTAGCCGCGAGGCGTCATAACGAGCTGTTTCTAATGATGCCAAACACGTGAGTGAGGGGTTCACTAACCGGAAGTCTCGGCAGGCGCAACTTGAAAACTGTCCTTTTAAAGTTTCCAGTCCACCTGACATGCATGTCTTTGGATGTGGGAGGAAGCCGAAGCACCTGAAGAGAACCCACACAAATGGGGAGAGAACATGCAAACTCCACACGGAAAGGCCGCAGGTGGGAATCGAACCAATGACCTTCTTGCTGTGAGGAAATAGTGCTAACCACTAAGTCACTGTGCCACACACAGGACTCCACTTTAACACAAAATCACACTGAAAAGGAAATAAAGTTTTATTTTTGTTCATTTTTGTTCATGGCTGTTGAAATATCTATGAAAAATGTTTCTTGGGTCATTTTGTAACTGAGATGGTTCAAATTTTCACGCCGCTGTTCTTTGAATAGCAAGTGCACGCAGTTAATATGTTCCCTTCCCAGCAGGAGGTGTCTGTCTCAAGGACACCCGGGTCTTAATGTACATCTGTGCCAAATAAACATGGACATATTCTCAGGATCCACTGTGGTGACCCTGAGCATAAAAGCAATATGAAATATGAAAAGAAAAATGGTGTTTTTCTTTGTTTGATTTTTGCAAGTTTTAAAGGTCCTATGACTTGTACTCTGGTGCAACTTATACGAGGTCTGTCAATAAAGTATAGGTCCTTTTTATTTTTTTCAAAAACTATATGGATTTCATTCATATGTTTTTACGTCAGACATGCTTGAACCCTCGTGCACATGCGTGAGTTTTTCCACGCCTGTCGGTGACGTCATTCGCCTGTGAGCACTCCTTGTGGGAGGAGTCGTCCAACCCCTCGTCGGAATTCCTTTGTCTGAGAAGTTGCTGAGACACTGGCGCTTTGTTTGATCAAAATTTTTTCTAAACCTGTTAGGCACATCGAAGTGGACACGGTTCGAAAAATTAAGTTGGTTTTCGGTGAAAATTTTAACGGCTGATGAGAGATTTTGAGGTGATACTGTCACTATAAGGTCTTCCCACGGTGCGAGACGTCGCGCAGCACTCTCAGGCGCCGTCGTCAGCCTGTTTTAAGCTGAAAACCTCCACATTTCAGGCTCTATTGATCCAGGACGTCGTGAGAGAACAGAGAAGTTTCAGAAGAAGTCGGTTTCAGCATTTTATCCGGATATTCCACTGTTAAAGGAGATTTTTTAATGAAAGACGTGCGGACGGGTCCGCGCGTCGGGACGCAGCCGGCGCAGTGCAGCGGCACAGGAAAAACACCATTTGTAAAATCCAGGCGGCTTTTGATGGCTTTCAGTGGAGTGAGTATATGAGAAATTGTTTAACAGCTGGACATGTTCCAACTTGTCCTTAAGGCTTCCAACAGAGGTGTTTTTCCTGTGACGGAGCGTCGCGGCGGCTGCGAGCCAACGCTGCAATCTGTCTGCACGTCTTTCATTAAAAAAATCTCCTTTAACAGTGGAATATCTTGATAAAATGCTGAAACCAACTTCTTCTGAAACTTCTCTGTTCTCTCACGACGTCCTGGATCAATAGAGCCTGAAATGTGGAGGTTTTCAGCTTGAAACAGGCTGACGACGGCGCCTGAGAGTGCTGCGCGATGTCTCGCACCGTGGGAAGTCCTTATAGTGACAGTATCACCTCAAAATCTCTCATCAGCCGTTAAAATTTTCACCGAAAACCAGCTTAATTTTTCGAACCATGTCCACTTCGATGTGCCTCACAGGTTTAGAAAAAATTTTGATCAAACAAAGCGCCAGTCTCTCAGTAACTTCTCAGACAAAGGAATTCCGACGAGGGGCTGCACGACTCCTCCCACAAGGAGTGCTCACAGGCGAATGACGTCACCGACGGGCGTGGAAAAACTCACGCATGCGCACGAGGGTTCAAGCATGTCTGACGTAAAAACATATGAATGAAATCCATATAGTTTTTGAAAAAAATAAAAAGGACCTATACTTTATTGACAGCCCTCGTATACCAAAAACAAAATCACGATAGCAATAACTACAACAACAGTCTTAATAGTGTTCATAATAATAGTCATAACTATAATGATACATGCATGCATACATTTTCTGTACCTGCTTATTCCAATAAAGGGTCACAGGGGGTTGAGCCGATCCCATCAGTCATAGAGCATGAGGCATAATAATAATAATAATAATAATAATAATGATAACTTCTACTGTTTTGGTTCCTGTTAAAGCCGATATATAAACCACAGTAATATTAGTAAGCTACAAGAAAAAAGAAAAATTGTAGAATTGTTTTTTGTCAAGATGCATTTTTGTGGACACATGCACCTTACACAACAGGAAATGCAGTGCATGTTGTTGTTTGTTGTTTTTGAAATAGCAGATTTTGCCTCCGTGTCTGAGGTCTGCACTCTGAGTGCTGTCTATGTCTGAAACACTTCTAAAAATGTTGAGATTCATTGTCGAGCATCATCTTCTTGTGCCTGCAGTTGCCTGTTAATGAACGTTTTTTTGCATTAACGCCTTGTTTTGGACGTTTGTTCTAGCTGTTTTCGACTCATGTTGTTTGAAAAAGCAAATAAACACATTTTGTTTTTGTGGGAAAATAACTTGTTTTTGTGAGTGCAAACGTGTTTCTCTGTTAAACCGGCCTTCAGGTTCGCTCTGAGGTTTGTCTCCAGTTGGGAGAATGACAAAAACAAAAGTCCAAATGAGACAAAGCCCCCCCACCCCCCCTCTGCCAACCGTAAAACATCCCCACCTGAAATCACTTTGGGTTTGCATCCCAGTTGCTGAATCGTTAGCGAATGGAATCAGACGTCTTGCCTGGGCCTTGCATCATCGCCTCCCATCTAAAAGTTTTTACTACAATGTCTTTCCTCTCTTTTCTCTCTCTGTCTCTCGCCGGCATGTAAATTATTCTCATCAGCTCTCCTTCAACATCTTTTAGAAGAAATCTAAAGAAAAAGACCATGTTTGACTGTAGGAAGCAAACCAGCCCCTGTTTTTTGTTGGAGTACAAGGTGACCTTGATGGAGACGTAATCACACACATGCAACATCGCCAGACTCCTTAGCCGGAAATATAAAAAAACAAAGGATTATGGGTGACTTAACCAGCAGCCGGCTTTCTGCTTTCTGAAGGAATACATATTTTTTCTCAAGTGCTGGCAATATAAAAAAAAAGTGTCTTCAGGATGATGAAGTCGGCTGTGCAACACTGAAGGTCAAATAAATAAACTAAGTTCACTTCAGCCAAAGTTCTGGTGGCTGATCAGTCGGCTGCAGGAATCTGGCACTGCGAACAATCCATCAAGGATAAAGGTGTCATCCGAACAAACTGGAGGAAAGGATGCATTTTATCTCTCTCAGGAAAGGGTGATCTTCAAAATCTACAGTGTGCTACACTGATCTCTGTGCCAGGAAGGGTCATATCCAGCAGGATTCAGTGCCAGCCACTTCCTGCTCACCTGCCAAGGACACGAACATCAACCTCCTCCAAGGTCTGGAAGAACTCAATAAATACAACGGGGAATACCAGCAGTGCTTCACTGCAGTCTGTTAGTACATCCTCTGGCTGCTCCCTTGTTTTCACTCGTGGTCACCACAGCTGAGTTGGATCTGCATGTTGATTTGCCAAAAGATTTACTGTATGCCGGATGCTGTCCTGACACAACGCCTCATTTGATAGAGAAATGGGCAGGGGGAGGGATTGAAAAGGGAACCCTCTGCACTGAAAACAAGCGCAAACTGCTTGGTCACCAACCATTAGATTCTGCTCACTGGAACATCCTGAGAATTTGCACAATCCCAATAAATTGCCTGTGGGCCCTGAGGCTTATTGCTGGATTCCATCACATAAAAAAGGTGAGAATCAATGATTTCCCCTGGAGTCAACACAGGCTACTTTCCCTGTAAATGCCAATGCCCATTGACCGCTAGGTGGACAGAGACAATGCAGATTAGGTATCTTGTCCAAGTCTACATATGGTCTGGACAGCTCCTTGTCAAATGAACTACCTGTGTTCTGGTTCCTACTCTTTTCAGTGCTTGCATGGATTGGCTGTTGGATAGGATCATGAGGTCTAGAAGCTTAGGTGTCTTTGTTTGTGGGGAAAGGCTGACCCTTACTTAGCATATGATGTTGTGATCTTTCCAGACATGAAAAGCTCAGGAAATGATCCAGCGCATAAGTGCCTCAGTTCTGAGGAGTCAATGAACTTGAGAAGGTTAAGAAAACACCCATGTATGGCCACGGCTGATCAATGACCTCTTTCAGAAGCTGGGGGTGAACCAGTGGTTTTCCTGGTGGTTGCTGTGAACAGGCTGGGAACAGGCTAGAGGCTGGCATGGTGCGTGATGGGTGGCTGCTTAGTGAGGACAAAGTTTTTTTGTTTAAATTGTTCAGAATGAAACCAGCGCAGGCATATTGGGTATGTGCATATTCAAATATGTTTTTTGATACCAAATAAAAGGGTATCAAATAGGGTTGAGACGGATACTCGTTTCAGACAAGTATCCGGTACGGATAAAGCATTTTTGATGAGCACGAGCACGATCCGAACAAAACTCATCAATATCTGTGCTCGTGCTGAAGGAAAATTCTAATTGGCTAACTGACTGTCTTCACTCTCTGTGATTGGCCAGTCACACACAGCGCCTGCTCCTCCCTACACAGACACGTCTCACTGCAGCTTCTCACACACACACAGGCAGGATCTCTTCTCTCTGTGCTTGGCTGCCTCACATTTCTCTCGCAGTATTCCTTAAGTTTTCTTCAGCTCGCCTCTTTTAAGTTACTTGGTGAACTTGTTTTGTATCGTTTGCGGTGCTTTTGACAACACAGAGCTGAAAATGGCTCGTGTTGTGTCGCGCCTCCACTTCAGTTGGGTTTTTTATTTATTTATTTATTTTTTAACCGTTGACTTGCTCTTCGTTTTGTTGGTGATATAAAGTCAGCTGGAAAACTTTGCTTGTACTGAACGCGGTGCTTTTGAGAAGAATACAGTGAACAAGGTTGACGTATTATTTCCCTGTTTGCCATCACTGGATGTTTGCATGAATCACCACGTTCACACAGATCATTAAAAAATAGACTTACAGACAACTTACACACATACAGCTGAACACACAAAGTAGCCTATATTAACATTTTTATTGTGTATGGGTGCATGCAGTATCTGACACTTTCTTACTGCAGTTCATAAAAATAAATTGGTCAGTTGAACAACCTCTCTCTCTCCCTCTCACACAGTCACGCACCCATGCACACACAGACACACATGCATGTACAGACACACACACCTTAATCAATATTCTTTAACTTTGTGTGGAAAAAAATGCCAAAAACGTTAGGTAGTAAAAATAAATAAATAAATGGGAAAAAATCACAGTTTGATCATAAAATTTAAAAAAGGAAGTTGTGTTGAGTATGACAACTCTTGTTCATGCATACTTAGTAGTTCATATAATTTCCTGGTACATTGAATATCAATTCTGAGGCTGTTCTGTTATTCATTCATACACTTAAGAATATTCATGTTCTGAGTTTATAAAAAAAATTATTCTGTAAAATAGTTCCTTTACTATTGTGATCAGACACATTGAATCTCAATTCTGAGGCTGTTCTGTAAATATTCATTCATACACTTAAGAATATTCATGTCCTGAGTTCATTAAAAAACTTGTTCTGCAAATAGTTCTCTTTCTTTTGTGATCAAAAACATTGATTTCAATTTCAATTTTGAGGCTGTTCTGTAAATAGTTTTCAAATAAACAATAAATATAGCAACTTCTGATCAATTCATATCAATTTCAGACTTAAAATAATGTACTGATTTAAGCCCCAGCCATTTCGGGTTAAACCACGCCCACTTCAGGTTTAGGCCCCGTCCACTACGAGTACAGATACAGATACAGATCATTTAGATGGTTGAACAGATACAGATAGTGGTGTACTCGCTCATCCCTAAGGGTACCAAATCCATGTATGTTTCCACTTCATTTTCATAATCTGTAGCTCACACTCTGTAGAATTTCTTTTCAGTGTTCATGTTGACTTATCTGACCAAGTGGGGAATCCGAGCTCCCAGGGCCTATTTACATGAACATGTATATTTAAATAGGGGACTGGAAAGGAGGGTGTTTAGTATGTCTGCATGTGCGCTAAATTCCACAATGACTGGACTGTACAAACGGAACATGCTTGGATCCATGTGTATGCACACTTTGGTACATCTGGATATTTTTGTGCGTGTGACAGTTTCTGGGTTTTTGTGTATACCATGTTTCAGTAGGAAATCCATGCAACTCTTTGCACATAAAGCCCCAGATGATTAGTAATAGTACAGTAATAGTGGGCAGTGATGGTCTAGTGGTTCAAACCCCAGCCTGAGAAGAAAATCACTAAGGACCCTTGGGTAAGGTCCTTAAAACCCCAAGTTGCTCCTGGTGTGTCGTGAGCACCTTGCATGGCAGCACCCTGACATTGGTGTGTAAGTGTGTTTGTATGAATGGTTGAATGTGAGGTATAATTGTAAAGCGCCTTGAGTGTCTGATGCAGATGGAAAAGCACTATATAAATGCAGTCTATTTACTATTTAGTACAGAGGTCTTTATTTAGAACAAAGTCAGGATTCAGTTTATGTTTGTTGACAGATCAGTCAAATAACAAGTGAGTCTTTTAAAGAAGGTGGCACAGGGTTATCAAAAATCTGGTAGAGTTCAGCAACAAGAGGTGTTCATATCAAGAAATCAGGCCAAAATCTGGAGATTGTAACAGCAGCAAAAGTCTGTGACATGAAAGCAAAGCAGGAACAGCAACTAGAAATGTACAACCCCAATTCCAATGAAGTTGGGATGTTGTGTAAAATGTAAATAAAAACAGAATATAATGATTTTCAAATCCTCTTCAACCTATGTTCAATTGAATACACCACAAAGACAAGATATTTAATGTTCAAACTGATAAACTTTATTGTTTTTGTGCAAATATTTTCTCATTTTGAAATGGATACCTGCAACACGTTTCAAAAAAGCTGGGACAGTGGTATGTTTACCACTGTGTTACACCACCTTTCCTTCTAACAAGGAAAAAGGTGTGATATAGGTTGATTTGTAAATCATTGTATTGTTTTTATTTACATTTTACACAATGTCCCAACTTCAATGGAATTGGGTTTTTAACAGGAAACTCTGGAAAGGCAGAGAACACTAACAATCCAGCAAAGGTGACAAAACACAAAGAAACTACAATACTTGTGGAAGATCATAACAATTTGTGGCAGTTGTGGAAGTTACTCTGACTGAAACCACATGAGCAGAATGGTGACTTTGTGGTGAGCAGTGTTGCCTTGCAGCAAGAACGTCCTGGATTTGCTTCCCACCTGGATCTTTGCGTGGAGTTTGCATGCTTGTCCCATCTTTCGAGTGGGTTCCCTCTTCATGCTCTGGGTTCCTCTGACTTCAAAAAACATCAAAGTACATTTGGTGAATTGGTGACTCAAAATTAACCTCAGACCCACAGAGTGTGGGTTTGACTATATATGGCCCTGCAGTTGACTGATGGCCTGTCCAGGGTATAACCTGCCTCTTTTTGAGGGGCCGCTGGTATAAGTTCCCCCTGCCCTTTAGCCTTAAGTGGTTTTCAATTTATTTCTACAGCACCAACTCACAAGTTACCTCAAGATGCATCACATAGGTAAGGTTTAAATACTCCATCCCATAGAGCAAGCACATAGGCAACAGTGCTAAAGAAAAACTCCTACTTGTACTTTTTGAGGGAGAAACCTCAAGCGGAACATACTCAGAGGTGATCCACTGCTTAGGCCTAATTTGATCTAACAGATCAAATAAACAATGTACAAACAAAGAGTCACCAAAGATGCAAAACAACAAGCTCAAAATCAAGTATAAAGTACAACTGTAGGCTCTGTCAGTGTCCATTTGGACAAGAGTCATGGGTAAATACACATGTGGGCTTTCAGCCATAGGGCCAGCAGATGGCATAAAAACATGGGCCTCAATAAACGAAGTGCGCATCTCAGGCCACGTGGTGCATTATGGGTAGCCTAATTTTTCGACTACCAACCCACAAGCTATGGCAGCAGAAAGCAGAGAGGAGTGCTGTGATTTGGATCATTTCAACCGCTGGAAAGTTGATGATTTAAAGCATTTTTGTAAGCTCCGCGGTCGCCTGTTACAACCAGGACTACGTATGGCAGTGGACAGAAGCAGAAAGAAGAGCTGGCTGTGCTTGTGTGTGCTGCATTGTTACAGAAGTGCCAACAAAGGAGGAAGAGAGAGCCGCTGTCGAAAATGACCAGTCCTTGTTGATAGTTGGAGACAAACAAATTTCTGACCCCTTGAAGGCAACTGACGGATGGTTAGATGAAGTCCAGAGTCTTAAACTGTGGATATTGCAGAATATTTGCTAAGCAGGGATGAGAAATCGCTACTCCGCCGGCTTCATAATGACTACAATGACGGTGAGTCTCACGTATAACCTCTTTGGTGTCACGTTTGTTTTGATACGTTGACAGACATACAATGATATGTGCATGCATGCAGTTTGTTTATAGAACATGTCAATTGCACATTATTACGTGCCACATCATTCATGGCGCGACATTACAGTCATAAGCCGATGCACGAAAATGGCAGCACAGTTTCAGGATATTGACAAAATAAATGTGTGCAAGAAACTTACAATTTTAGTCCGTCTGTTACGTCTGTCTGGATCTTTCTTTTCTGTGGTGAAATTGTGTAGAATAAACAGAGGTTACGACCACATTTCTTCTTCTTTCCATCTTTGTGTGGACTCGACGGAGCTTTGCAGTCGTGTGTTTTCAGCCAACTTTCAAGCCTATAAATTCTGTTCAAGCATTTGAAAACAGCACAATGTGCATCTGTCATTATTGTATGCGTCGCTTAGGGCTTAACAGTCTGCTAATGTTACTGTATACGAAATTCAATAGGAGTGGTGTGAGTTTGGTAGTTGCGATTTTTGCCCCCATTTGACCCACGCATGCACAGATGCATTGCGCACTTCGCTTATTGTAGCAGAAGCACCTCAGAGGAATAGCAGGTATGCCCAAGAGGGAGGCAGAGACCACACAGAAAGAGAGGGAACAGGGAAGACTGGGTCAAAGGAATGACAATAAGACAGAGTCTATTAGCTACAAGAGGAAAATTAACCAGATAACACAGAGAATACTGCCAGAGGCTGGATAACTTGGAGAATAAACTCAGACACCAAAACCTGGCCCATGACAAAAACAAGAGAAAACTAATACGTAACCAGATAACATGAAGAATAATACTAAAGTTAGAATAATGCAGAGATAACACTAAAATGCCAAAGTATGACCTGAAACACTTAGGAGCACACTGACGTGTGTGTGTGTGTGTGTGTGTGTGTGTGTGCGTGCGTGCGTGTGTGTGTGTGTGTGTGTGTGTGTGTGTGTGAATACTGTGAAGTGCTTTCTGCATCAGATGGAAAAAATGTTTCAGAAATGCATTTGTTTTACCATTTCTTTCAAGTGATGACATATCTGCATATGTTACAGCTGTTTTTTCATTGTTTCTACATGTTGCCGGGAGGCAATTTATCCTGCAGGTGTTATAATGGTGTACTAAGAAAGACGTTCTCAAGGTGAGACAATAACAAAATGAAAATGGCAGACAGTTCTGAGGAGCTGCTCTGTGAGATTACCACGTAGCTCCACACTCACAGATCTGTCAGAAGAGCTGCAGCAAGAGAAGCACAGTGAACCCAGGTTCAGTACCAGCCTGATATACAAATGTTTTAATCCTTCATCTTCATGCATGGCTATCAGAAAACATGAACAGTGGCACTCATACATTTTACATGCAAACTGAATAAAGAAACTGAAGCATTTTAAGTGCAAATAATTTGTTGTTGCTTAAACTCAACACATCACAGCCTGAATTAAACACCATTTATGCTGCTGTCTGGTACGAACATATTTCCATAGCAATCACTTATGACTATTTATGCATAATTGTGTTTAAAATCTAAAGTGTGTGTGTGTGTGTGTGTGTGTGTGTGTGTGTGTGTGTGGTGTGTGGTGTGTGTGTGTGTGTGTGTGTGTGTGTGTGTGTGTGTGTGTGTGTGTGTGTGTGTGTGTGTGTAATTGTTTCTGGGGTGGATGTCATATAAATTTCTGGACCTGGCCACATAATTTCTGAACTGGGTCTTAAGATGACGACATATTGAAAAGACACCCAAAATCCAAATGGCTGGAAAAGTCGATTGTTGTTCGTCTGTAATGAAAAGTGATTTTTTTAATTTATTTTTTTATTTATTTTTTGCGTTAGGAAGGAGGGTGACCGGTGCTTTACACAGCTCTCTAGAAAAATACTTTTACACAGTTTATTAAAACTTTTTTGTTTGTTTGTTTACTATTTTTTTAGATGAAAGTACCTCTGTGGCAGACTGGCATCCTGTCCAGGGTGAACCCTGCCTCATGACCGTTGGGATAGGCTCCAACCCCACATAACACTTAACTGGAGTAAGCGGTTGAAGATGAGTTCCTAGTGCTCCTATTTACCCCTATGACCACTTTGGACTTTACCTTCCACATCTGCTCCAGTTGCTCCTTCAGCCCTTGGTACTTTTCTGTTTTCTCATGCTCCTTCTTTCTGATGTTGCTGTCAGCTGGGATTGTCACATTGATCACAACTGTGGTTTTCTTTCTCTTGTCAACCACCACTATGTCTGGTTGTTTGGCCAGCAGCCGCTTCTCTGTCTGGAATTAGACGTCCCACAGGACTTTAGCCTCATCATTCTCAACCACCTTTGGTGGCGCCTCCCATCAGAACTTGGGGAGTTCTAATCCGTATGCAGTACAGATGTTCCTGTACACAATTCCCAACAATTGGTTGTGCCTCTCAGTGTATGTATGCTGTCCCAACTTGTTTCCGACATCCTGCTACTTTGTGGTGGACTGTCTCTGGGGCACATTTACACAACCTGTAACATGGATCCTGTCAACTGTGGTAGACTCCTGCCTCTATGGAACTGGTGCTTAGGGCTTGTTCTTGTGCTGCCATGATCAGAGCCTCTGTGCTGTCCTTTAGGCCGGCCTTTTCTAGCCACTGGTAGGTTTTCTTGATGTCAGCCACTTCCTCTATCTGTCGATGGTACATCCCATGGAAAGGCTTGGTCTTCCATGATATCTCCTTTTCCTTATCACCGTCTGTCTTCAGCTGCCTGGGGTATTCTTGTAGCAGCTGAATTTTTTTTTTTGGGGGGGGGGGGGTAGGGAAGCATCTTACTGATGTTTTCATGGATGCTCCTCGTCTCATCCTGGATTGTGGCTCTGACACTCACTAATCCTCATCCTTCCTCCTTGCGTGGCCCATAGAGCCTCAGGGTGCTGAACTTTGGGTGGAAACCTTTGTGCATTGTGAGGAGTTTTTGTGTCTTGACATCAGTGGCATCTATCTCCTCCTGTGGCCAACTTATTATCCCAGCTGGGTATCTTATAACTGGTACGGCATATGTATTGATGGCTCAGATCTTATTCCTACCACTGGGCTGGCTTCTCAACACCTGTCTTAACTTCCTCTGGTATCTGGCTGTGGCTGACCTTCTTGCATCTTCATCATGGTTCCCATTGGCTTGTCGGATTCCCAGGTACTTGTAGTTGTCCTGTATGTCCCCTATCCTGCCTTCTGTTAACTCCACCCCCTCAGTCCAGATCACCTTCCCTCTCTTTGCCACCATTTGGTCACACTTATCCAATCTGAATGACATTCCGATATCGTCACTGTAGATCCTGGTGAGGTGGATCAGTGAGTCAGTGTCTCACTCACTCTTTAGTAGAGAAGCTTGAATCTTCGACTGGACTGGGTTGCTTGACGCGAGGACATTTCACTTCAAATCGCAGAAGCTTCCTCAGCTAAAATTCTTGCTCTGGCAGTCTGACTTCTGTCTGACCCTTGTCGAGAAGAAGTCAGAAGTCAAGAAGAAGATTCAAGCTTCTCTACTATGGGAACCACCTGGACAACTGAGAGCCTACACAGAAACATCGCTCACTCCTGGTATACAGCTTGATGTCATCCATGTAGAGGTGGTTGATGGTTGGTCTATATACGTAGCTGCTGTTTGTGATAAGCAAGCTGAGGCCTATGCAGAACAGCACTGGGGACAGTACATCACCTTGGTTTATTCCGCACTTTATATATATATATATATACAGCTGTATGCAAGAGTTTGGGCACACCTGATAATTTTCATGATTTTCCTTTATAAACCATTGGTTGTTTGGATCAGAAATTTCAGTTAAATATATCATATAGCAGATGAACACACTGGTATATTTGAGAAGCAAAATGAAGTTTCTAGTATTTACAGAAAGTGTGCAATAATTATTTCAACAAAATTAGGCAGCTGCATAAATGTGGGCACCCTTGTCATTTTATTGATTTGAATATATTTAGCACTAATTATTAGAACATAAAATTTGTTTGGTAAGCTCACTGACCATTGACCTCCTTACACAGGTGAATCCAATCATGAGAAAGGGTATTTAGGGTGGCCATTTGCAAATGTTTCCCCTCTTTGCATCTCTTCTAATGAGTGGCAACATGGGGGCCTCTAAACAACTCTCAAATGACCTGAAAACAAATACTGTTCAACATCATGGTTTAGGGGAAGGATACAAAAAGCTATCTCAGAGATTTCAGCTGTCAGTTTCCACTGTGAGAAACATAGGGAGGAAATGGAAGACCACAGGCACAGTACTAGTTAAGGACCCTTCGGTCCAAAAAAAATTTCAGATAAGCTGAAGCAGCAGTTACAGAAACTCCACCCTCCTCCCTCAGATGGTGGCAGTAACAAACAGGAAATGCCCTCCTCCCAGAGACCATAAGGCCACGGGGGGGTGAAAGCTCACTGGATTATTTCAATTCTGTAAATCTTGACATTCAGGTTCTGATCATGGCGGTTAACAATTTGAAATATTTGAAAGTGAACCGGGTTTTCACTGGGCCGCTCTACTAAATTTACTCGGCATCATGGGTCCAGATCGTGTCTTTTTGTCGATCCAGAGATGCGGCTCTGTGTCAGCTGTGACTCGTGTTCGGTACATGTTGTCCCTAAAGATTACGGGTCTTAAACATTTATTGTACATGTTGTCCCCACAGGTTACGGGTCTTAAACATTTATTGCAGTGGCGGCTGTGATCCAGCTTTCTGAGATAAAGGCTGGCTTTGAGTCGATCGTGACTCTGTGGCTGCAGCGCTGCTTTGTGTCACGCATCCGCTGGGAAAAGCTGAAATTTCTCTTTAATATTATTCCTTAAGAAATAACTTGCAGCTCCCACTGACTGCATATTTTTCTAGCAGCAGAGGTTAAATATATTTTGTTTTTGTGTTTTCGGCATCATCTGCCCTCATCGTGTGGAACATCACGAGGACACAAGCATGATGTTAGCATGACAACAGACAGACAAAAGCATTTCTGCCAGACTGGTCACTGTGGAGAGAAATTAGTCTAAAGATGGAGGGACACAAAAGTGTATGAAGACCATTTACACGATGCACAAAGAAAATAATACTTAAAAATGTGAGCAACAACTCATGCATAATTTCAGGTTCTCACAATTATCAAACAGTTTGACAACAATTAAAATAAAAAATATAAATAAATTATTAACAAATGATAAATAATTAAAAAAAATTACAGATCTACATGTCAATAAATATTGTTTCATGTTTTGACAGCTCACCTGATATAGATCAGGTTCCATTTGTGTGTGGAGTTTTTAAATGCTTTTTCTTCAGATTCACACAGATCTGCAGATGCTGTGTTTAGGTGCTGGTGGAAAACTGGCACATCTGTACTTTGAATTCAAATGTGATTTTAAAGTAGGAAAGGTTTTTTGTTTTTTTGTTTGTTTTTTACAAATGTAAGTTGTGCTTGTCAGGTGAAATTCTCTCTTTCTGTCATCCTTCTGGCAAACTTTTGTAACTAAAAACTCAAGAACAGTAAAACTGTCAATCAAAATTTGTTTATTCATTGATAATGGGAGGACAAATCATGTAATATCCGACATTTATAAATGTAATTTTTTACGGAATTGTTTTGTTTCAGGGCAGCACGGTGGCTTATTGGCAGAGGTGTCAAATCCAGCTTCAGAAAGTACAAAACCCTCCCATGTGTTGCTTCTACCTGTGCACAGGTGATCTCAATAATTAGCTCATCCACCTGCCTGAAGAGCTGAACTAATTACAATTAGCTGGTTTACTGGGAAGATGGAACAAATATGTGGCTGTACTTTTACTTTTTGAAGCTGGATTTGACACCTCTGCTTATTGGTTAGCACTGTTGCCTCACAGCAAAAGTCATGGGATCGATTCCCTCCTGTGGAGTTTGCATGTTCTCCCTGTGTTTGTGCGAGTTCCCTCCAGCGGCTCTGGCTCCTCCCACATCAAAAGAAATGCAGGTTAGATGGATTGGAAACTTTAAATTGTCCGTAGGTATGAATGCATTTTTTTGTCTGTCTGTACAACAGCTCTCACCTGTCCAAGGTGAACCACACCTCACCCCTTGTGACTGCTGGGATAGCCTCCAGACTGCTGTGACCCTTCACTGTAGTAAGTGGTTGAAGATGAGTGAGTGAGTGAATGAGAGCAAGTGTTGGGTTTCACATAGCGAATTTTCCAGAAGCCCTGAAATGCTCACATCGCCTGCTAGATGGTGACAAAAGCTCCTGAAATGTGCGACAAGGTCTCGACTGTTGATTCATTTGAGAAGTTAACTTTTGGTGAAAATAAGATAAAAAAATTGACTTATAGTTGTGTCCCTTGTACTTATAGGCAACTTACTTGTTTCTAAGTAGACGGAATAACTTGTCAGTGCTCCTCCATTAGGACATGATACATGATACCAGGTAGATTCTTTACAGGGGCTGAAAAAGGTACAAAGTACAAATTAGCCCACCACAGGTTCCATAAAGAAAAATATAGGACTCTCTTCATGCTGTGCTTCCTTTGGCGTATGGAGAACACTGATGTGAAAGCTGGCTTCCTCAAACTTGAATGTAAAAAGGTTTATCAGTCCATCAGAAATAAATACTATTTTTGCACAACCACAGACTATGTGAAAAGTAGTTGCAGGTTTGTCTTCTAATTTAACTCACTCACCCAATATAAATGCACCCCCTTAAAATTCAGATTGTGATCCATAAAATCCAGATCTTTGTAAGATTAAATATTTTGCTGAACTGCATCATTATTATGTGAATACCTGACATTTTTTTTTTTTTTTTGCTTTCAGCTGACAAAACAGCCAGTCCACCCAAAATGCGGGCGATGCCGTTGCCTTGGCATAACCTCCAGCATTTAAAGGATCCTGTTAAACTGACTGTACCACTGATCGATGCATCCAAAACCAGACTGGAATGTAAAATGTAGCCTCTGGTCACACATCCAGCATTTAAATTGGTGAACTCCAGCAACAAGATTGGTGATGACGAGTCTGGGCTCATTTTCAGGGTTTGTCCCGAAATATACGTCTCTACCTCAAATATATACAAATTGTGCCAAAAGTTTACATACCCTGGCAGAATTTTGCTTTTTTGGCCATTTTAGGAGAATATGAATGACAACACAAAAACTTTTTTTTTCACTCATGGTTAGTGGTTGGGTGTTTCCTTTTTAAAAATCAAAATGACAAGAGAACTAACCAAATGACCCTGATCAAAAGTTTACATACCCCTGTTCTTAATACTGTGTATTGCCCTTTAACATCAATGACAGCTTGGAGTCTTTTGTGGTAGTTTTGGACGAGGATCTCTGATGGTAAAGCTGCCACTGAATATGTTTTGGACTTTATTTACATCAATTACAAATAAATACAAACAATATGGCACTTTATGGTAAATCTGCATGGAGTAGACAGTTCTCAAAAACTGAGTGACTGTGCAAGAAGGAGAAGAGTGAGGAAAGCCACCAAGACACCCAGACAACCCAGAAGAAGTTATAGGCTTATGTGGCTGTGATTGGAGAAATCATGCACAGTGCAAGATTAGTTATATTGGACTCGGCTACGCCTTGTCCAATATAACTTTTCTTCATCCAATATTTCTTTATGTTGGACTCCTTACCATGCATTATTTGTATAATATATAAACAACTTGCATGAAAACAAGAACATTAAAATACACTACAATTAAACTAGGCATGCCCTTTCAGGGAAGTTTAGAACTCTGGGTCACACTGAGGACAGCACTTGGATGATGTCTTTTCTTCATTTAGTGCATTTCGATTTTCAGTGTTCATGTGTATTAACGTAACTGCAGCCTTCAAACACATCAGGTTACGTACTGATATTGCGCTTCCCAGCAGTCATGAAACTACTCTTGGTCTTGGATGGCAACCACCCAGGCAAATCACAGGCCCGTCCTCACCTGAGAAGTTGTTGTTGTTGTTCATTCGGCTGCTCCCGGTTTTGTTCGGGGTTGCCACAGCGGATACAGCCAGATCTGCATTGGTAATTGGCACAAGTTTTATGCCGGATGCCCTTCCTGACGCAACTCCAGTTTCACCTGCAGAAACACTCACAGCCACTGGTGTTCCAAGGAGGTCTCCCATCCAAGTACTAACCAGATCCTGCTCTGCTTAGCTTCTGAGATCTGACGGGATCAGACTGACACAGAGCAGACCAGCTGCCGTCTTCACCTGAGAAGTGATAACACCTTATTGATCCATGCCAGGAACATTGGTTACAGCAAAATAGTCAGAAAATCAGGCAGACAAGCAATAAAACAGACATGTATAAAATAATTAAAAAAAAAACAGTCTGTCAGTACTTGGCCTCACCACTGGTGATCAGAAAGGGAAGTCGAAATCCATCACACTTACAGTAGTGTTCAGAATAATAATAGTGCTATGTGACTAAAAAGATTAATCCAGGTTTTGAGTATATTTCTTATTGTTACATGGGAAACAAGGTACCAGTAGATTCAGTAGATTCTCACAAATCCAACAAGACCAAGCATTCATGATATGCACACTCTTAAGGCTATGAAATTGGACTATTAGTAAAAAAATAGAAATGGGGTGTTCATAATAATAGTAGTGTGGCATTCAGTCAGTGAGTTTGTCAATTTTGCGGAACAAATAGGTGTGAATCAGGTGTCCCGTAAGGATGAAGCCAGCACCTGTTGAACATGCTTTTCTCTTTGAAAGCCTGAGGAAAATGGGATGTTCAAGACATTGTTCTGAAGAACAGCGTAGTTTGATTAAAAAGTTGATTGGAGGGGGGAAACTTATATGCAGGTGCAAAAAATTATAGGCTGTTCATCTACAATGATCTCCAATGCTTTAAAATGGAAAAAAAAAAAAAAAAAAAAAAACAGACATGTGGAGGGAAATGGAAAACAACCATCAAAATGGATAGAAGAATAACCAGAATGGCAAAGGCTCACCCATTGATCAGCTCCAGGATGATCAAAGACAGTCTGGAGTTACCTGTAAGTGCTGTGACAGTTAGAAGACACCTGTGTGAAGCTAATTTATTTGCAAGAATCCCCCGCAAAGTCCCTCTGTTAAATAAAAGACATGTGCAGAAGAGGTTACAATTTGCCAAAGAAAACATCAACTGGCCTAAAGAGAAATGGAGGAATATTTTGTGGACTGATGAGAGTAAAATTGTTCTTTTTGGGTCCAAGGGCCGCAGACAGTTTGTGAGACGACCCCCAAACTCTGAATTCAAGCCACAGTTCACAGTGAAGACAGTGAAGCATGTTGGTGCAAGCATCACGATATGGGCATGTTTCCCCTACTATGGTGTTGGGCCTATATATCGCATACCAGGTATCATGGATCAGTTTGGATATGTCAAAATACTTGAAGAGGTCATGTTGCCTTATGCTGAGGAGGACATGCCCTTGAAATGGGTGTTTCAACAAGGCAGTGACCCCAAGCACACTAGTAAACAAGAAAATCTTGGTTCCAAACCAACAAAATTAATGCCTCGCAGATGCGAAGAAATCATGACAAACTGTGGTTATACAACTAAATACTAGTTTAGTGATTCACAGGATGGCTAAAAAAAAGCAGTTTGAACATAATAGTTTTGAGTTTGTAGCGTCAACAGCAGATGCTACTATTATTGTGAACACCCCCTTTTTCACTTTTTTTAACTAATAGCCCAATTTCATAGCCTTAAGAGTGTACATATCATGAATGCTTGGTCTTGTTGGATTTGTGAGAATCTACTGAATCTACCTTGTACCTTGTAGCCCCAAGCAGAATCACAGGGTCTTAGAGGAGACAAGGTCCAGATGTCCGCAAACTTAGGCCCCAGCTTGTGGATGACTTGGGGAAAGCAAAAGATTATTGGAGAACACCTGAAAATAATCCAGGTAGCTGTAACTCATTAACATTGTCAATTTAATCATCAACAGGAAGGACAACCCAGAGAGGAAAACCTGGTCCACTGAAGTGGTTTGGAGCAGGATTAATGTAAAGGAAATGTAACAGCTGTAAATATAAAACTGGAATTACAGAAGATGAGATTTGACAGAAAGATACAGCTGTGGGGAAAAAAATGATGGTTGTGATGTGAGCAGCATCATCACGGTGCATCATCGAAGGTGATGTGCAGTCTGATGGCTGATGTGATAAAGTATCTGCAGTAACATTCCATTTTAAGTGTCTGTCACACTGTGACTTATTGAGGATGAGTATGAGTAATGTATACAAAATTTTGATATCCATTTGTGTGCATTTTTTCCATAAAGGTCCTTTTCTCATTCCGTTCTTTGTTAGTTGATGCCCGACAAGGCTGTCTGAAATTTTGTGCATGTTCAAAACTTTGAGTGTACATCAGACAGAAATTTTGTCCTGTATTTGCTGGTTAGATTTACTATACACATGTGTTCCTATCCTGTGGTTGTCCGATGCTTGAGACTGGGCTTCTGATTGGCCAAAGCTCCGGTGCTGTGTGTGAATTCAGTGCCAGGGGAAAGAGGACACTTCCCGACTGTTCATTTGGCAAAAGTGAGATTACACACAGTGCAGCTGTGCGCATGTGCACCTGGACATCAGAGTGCACCCAGCAGATTCTCTTGGCAAGATGGCACCACAGAAGGTTGTTTGCTGTCCTTGCCATTGCAGCTGCACTGACCACCGGCACAGTGAAATGACGCTGTCAGCACACAAAAGTAGTGAGGAAGCATGATGTCATGATCCCTGAGCAATCTGGATTTTAGTCACATTTGCATTGGCGAATCCCGCTCAAATCCCAATCCCCCCATGTGCATATATGTCTTGAAATCAGGGAAAATTGTTCTGCTGAATGCAGCTCTTTGTGTTGCCAGTGGAAGTGTGACATCATCCTTCCGTCACAGCTCCAAATCCACTGGAGACTGACAGGATAAGCAATATTTGACAACTTATTAAACATCCTAAGGCTACACCTTTATGGTCGTCTCTTCTGGAAGGAACCAGCTGAAAGGTGGATGTGTCCTTGGTGATTTGCAGATACTGGAGCACTGATATGCCTGATCAACACAATGAAACCTGTTGTGAAATTGTCGTGACACGGACCCACAACAGGGGGCGTAAATGAACGGACAGTGGATAAGCCAAAAGTAACAATTTAATGTTGTGAATCACACAACGACGTACAGACAATAACAATATAGTGACTGTCAATCATACACCAGGTGACATGTGGGCAGGCTCGACGATAGAAGACGCCTGGCGAGAGAAGAGCCAGATCCACACAGCTTCCACTGCCAACGGAGCTGAAGAACACCGGAGCCACCAAGCCCTGCGCCCCAGGTGGCCGCTGTCTTCAGCAGTCAGACCCGGTACTGCCGGCAGAGAACAGAGACAGTCCTGATGAGTGTGAGGTCGCACACTCAGTAATCCCACAGTCTGTATTCAGTAAGGAGGGAGCACCTCCACCTCCAATCACACACTCGTGCAGCTCCTGTCTAACCACTTATCTGGTTGGGGTGTGAAGCGAAGTCATCGCTGATCACACCAAACGCCAATCCCACAGATAAGGACACACCACAGGAAAACGGCTGCAAAGAAGTTCAGATTATTATTCAATGTTTTGAATCAGCAGAGAAAGTTACCTGATTGGTAGTTGATTTCTCAGCGAGGAGGTGGAGTCGCAGTCCGGCCTTTATGGAGATGGTGATGAGTTGGCTGAGTGACAGCTGGTGCTGATGAAGAGTGACAGCTGTCACTCCTAGTGGCTCCGGCGCCCTCTCGTGCTTGAAGCCCGCACTCCAAGCAGGGCGCCATCTGGTGGTGGTGGGCCAGCAGTACCTCCTCTTCAGCGGCCCACACAACAGAAACCTTTTTCACCATGTTGGTGGCACAAAGACCAGCATTTGGAAAAGACAGTCTGCAATGATGTCACACTTACTGTGGCCAATCAGGAGCAAGAGGAGGAATCAGAAGTCCAAAGAAGTAACTTTGGCACAATGATTGGTCACCCTGGAAACATGTTGTGATGGATATACGAGCAGCAGCGATGTTGTTGCTGATTGTCTACAAATGAACAAACATGAAGAGGGAAAAACACTCACAGAACACCTTCAATATTTCATTCTGTGTTTTGCAGAGATGAAAGGATGCGCTGGTCCCGCACATGCTTCGGCTGAGGTGAGATTCACGCTTTTATTTCAGCATTTCCTGTGGCGTTGCCACAATGCTGCTCACGGAGAAACAGATGGAGCGGTCGGAGAGAGAAATCGAAGATTAGTGAGCAAAGACAGAAAGCTTCAGGTGACCTGAAGAAGTGAACCAATCACAAGCAGCAGAACCAAACCGACCAGCAGCTCATTTTGTAGGTTTCACAGCCAGAACTCCACAAACTCCTCCAAGATGAGCAATGAAAGACGGCTGTTAAACAGCTACTTTCAGGAGCTGCAGAACCTCTAAGATGCAGCAGCATGGAGGTGTTTGATGCTAATTTTACTGCTGCTCTTTGAAAAGTGCTGGTACATTCTTTGAGAAGAGCCACATACGAGCACATTTAAACAACTTTGAACGGCTAAATTGTTCTAAGCAACATGGCCGCAGGAAATTCCTGCATTTGAAAGCCGCCCCAGCCTCTGCTGAGATAAACAGTGGCAATGTTAAATTCATGTCTTGTTTTACTCCAGCTTTGAAAGAGAAGAGCATCAAAGGCACGAGGCAGAGCGTTCCACTGCGCAAAGAAAATTAATGTAGAAGAATGTCTCTCTAAGTGTTTGGCTTTGCACTCATTCAGAGTGAAGGCACTTAGCATCTGCAGCCTGGGCCACAAATGATTTCCATAAATGGGTTGTGGTTTGGTGACAGATGGACTCAGTCAGCAGGGCAGAAAAATATTTAAAAATATTAAAGGGACGGTTTCATCTGTGGAAAAGTCATCTCAGTAATTCGGTTAATTTTTTAAAGTTTGAGATTGCAGGCGTCATCCATCTGTTCACTTCCAGTTTGCAAATGTTGGTATAGCTTGATTAATATGAGATCATCATTATCATCAGACGCCAGATAGATGTTGTTGCATGTCTGCCAGAAGGCCTTTCATTCTACGCGGTTGGTGTATAAGGAAGTCCTCTTGTTGTTCATAGCATCCCTAATGTACATCCACCTCTTCCTTGGTTGTCCTCTGAGTCTCTTTCTTGTAGGTCGCCACCCAAGCCACCTCACCAGGGTCTAGGTGATATCTTTGTAACAAATCTTGGTGATAATATAAAACAATATTGTAGTTGAAATTAATTAAATCAAATGAAACATTATTACTTAAATCCCAATATTGTTTTGCACTTAATTGACAATGTTATGTGGAAAAAGGTACCTTAACTTTATCAATTACATTCAACATTTTATTCCTAAGAGTGTATGTTTCATTTCTTAGGGTGTAGATATAGTACATGGTCTTGGAAGTGTGAGGCACCACAACACCAGATTGTGTGTAAAAAAAATAAAATAATGGTCACCATTAATTTTTGAGCATGTTCAAAACAAATGCAGAAGGAATGCAGAGGCTGGAGGATGCTCAAAGGAGGCACAGATGATACCATGGTCAGCCAATGAATGCACAATGATGTGGGCAGTTTGGCAGAAGTTTTATGAGTAAATATCATTTAGCTTTGTTGTTGTTATTACAATATAGGTCTACAGGTGAATGCAACAGCAAATGAAATTCACCCAACTTATCAATCACGACTGTAAAGAGTAAACAGTGGAAAAGCCATAAACCCATGGGCTTTTTTTCTTTTAAGCGAGGCAATGTGAGTGACCTGAGTGCCGGGGAGTAGCACAGACCCACAGCATCATTTTGTTTGACTTTTTCAGCACCTTGGACAGCGCCGCAGCCCGTGGCTCGTGTCTAAATGACGGAAAAGCCCCTGCATCCTCTCTCTCTTTCTCTCTCTCAGGCACCCCTGATAATTTTGTCTGGTTGTCTGGATCAGAAATTTCAGTTAAATATATCACATAGCAGAAGAAAGCACTTATATTTGAGAAGTGAAATGAAGTTTCTAGTATTTATAGAAAGTGTGCAATAATTATTTAAACAAAATTGGGCAGGTGCATAATTTTGGGCACCCATGTTATTTTATTGATTGGAATACATTTAGCACTAATTATTGTAACACAAAATTGGTTTGGTAAGCTCATTGACCCTTGATCTCCTTACACAGGTGAATCCAATCATGAAAAAGGGTATTTAAGGTGGCCATTTGCAAATATTTCTCCTCTTTGCATCTCTTCTAATGAGTGGCAACATGGGTGCCTCTAAACAACTCTCAAATGACCTGAAAACAAACATTGTTCAACATCATGGTTTAGGGGAAGAAGACAAAAAGCTATCTCAGAGATTTCAGCTGTCAATTTCCACTGTGCGGAACATAGTGAGGAAATGGAAGACTGACGGATAAGGCCCGAAGTGGCAGGCCAAGAAAAATCTCAGAAAGCTTAAGCGAAGGATGGTAAGAACAATCATAGTCAACCCACAGACCTGCTCCAAAGACCTACAACATGATCTTGCTGTAGATAGTGTCTCTGTGCATCAATCAACTATACAGCGCACTTTGCACAAAGACATGCTGTATGATGCTGTAATGCAGAGGAAGCCTTTTTCTGTGTACACGCCACAAACAGAGTCACTTGAGATATGCTAAAGCACATTTGGACAAGCCAACTTCCAAGAAAAACTCTTGCTACCTCCAGTAAAATTTGGAGGTGGCTCCATCATGCTGTGTGGCTGTGTGGCCAGTGCAGGTACTGGGAATCTTGTTAAAATTGAGGGTCACATGGATTCCAGTCAGTATCAGCAGATTCTTGAGAGCAATGTTCATGAATCAGTGACAAAGTTAAAGTTGTGCCGGGCTGGATCTTTCAACAAGACAATGACCCCAAACACTGCATAAAATCTACTAAGGCATTCATGCAGAGGAACAAGTACAACATTCTGGAATAGCCATCTCAGTCTCCAGACCTGAATATTATTGAAAATCTGTGGTGTGATTTTAAGCGGGCTGTCCATGCTCAGAAACCAACAAACCTGAATCCAGACTCTCATTGGAAGCTATAGGAAGCATTTAGAGGCTGTTATTTGTGCAAAAGGAGGATCTACTAAATATTGATGTATTTTTGTTTTCTTTTGGGGTGCCCAAATTTATGCACCTGTCTAATTTTGTTTAAAGAATTATTGCACACTTTATGTAAATCCAGTGGTGGGCGCAGTTCTGATAATCTGATAACCGATATTTATCGAAGATAATGTTTTCATTATCAGATTATCTTTCCAGATAACTTTGAAAACCATTATCGGACTAATTATCTTCCACTAAATTTTTGTCTGATAATTTTTAGACCGTTAACTGTTATGTGTCGGACGCAGCTCGGAGAACCGACCAGCGTTTGAAGGACCCAGTATGAAATAAGCAGAGCACGGTACAAAGGCTAACTGAATTTAATACATAACAGTGACCATAATAATAATAAAAAGTGCGGTCTGGCGTGGTGCGCTCCCAGCAGCGCTAATGGTCCGGAGCCAGAAGCTGTTTCGGACCCAAGGACCCCGCCGACACCCCCCAGGTGGCCGCAACAACCGAGTCTGTGAAAGAAGGAACCATTATGTGAGTCCACACTCTACACACAGAACACTTAAAGGTGTACAAACAGCAAACACTTCCTGGCTTGATTACTGATCAGCTTCCAACCTGCAGGCATGGAACATCTCGTTCACACATCACCACTGCAGTGGAAGCTGATACATGACTAACATACAGCTCAATACAATAAGGTGTGAGGGACACCACATTTACTGACTGTATAACTGTTAGTCACAAAATCCAACGTACCTCAGGAAGTGTGCTGACGAGCGTGAGACCTCACCCTCTCCTCTTTCACAGACCGTGCATCAAACCTGGACATTCTCAGCGTCCGCTGCTGATGAGATGGCTCCCGAGACGACGATCTCACCCGTCTGGTCACAAGGTCGAGTCTCTGGCAAATGCACACTGTGCACTTCAGTCTTAAATGCCAACATACTCCAATCCCTCCAGATGCACCTCAGCTGTGAGTCCTGACGAGTCGCAGGTGATCAGGGTGAAGTCCTCCTAACAGCCTCAGCAACACAGCCACTCAGTCCCAAATGCACGCCACCTGGGAGGAAACACAAAAGGCAAACAAACCAGCAGCCAGGCCCCCCCAGCCATACAACAGTACCCCACCCTCACGGGAAGCCTCCCGGCGACCACACACACCTGGCCCAGGAGAAACACCCCCCTCCAGGGACCATGGCTGGAAACCACGTCCGCGTTAGTCCTCCAACAGACTGGTTGAACTGGCTGCATCTTTGCCTTTGTTTCTGACAGTCTTAGCACAGGTGTGGCCAGGAGTTCCTACACCTGTGCGGTCAGCCTTTAACCAAACGTGTGATTAGTCAAAAACAAAACAACCAAAACATCCCCCCCCCCCCTCCCCAGGGGACCGTCCCATCAAACCCCAGGGAAGGGGAGAAAGGAAAAACAACCCAAACCTACAAACAAAAATACTAAAACACCCCCCCCCCCCCCCCAGAGGACCGTTCCATCAAACCCCAGGGAAGGGGAGAAAAGAAAAACAACCCACATGTAAACACACAAACAAAAATGCCAAAAGACCCCCCCCTCCTCCCCCCCAAACGACACGCAGGGACCAACACCCCCCAGAGGGCCACCCGCCAGCTCCAGGAGTAATAACCACGGCCGAGGTCCCTCTGGGATCCACCGTCACCCACGGGGACTACCAGCGCCCCCCAGAGGACCACTCGTCAACCCCAGGAGACGCCTCCCCACACGACCAATGGACCCAGCCCCGGCCGCCCACGGCTAGATGGACCCAACGCCTTTTCCCCCCCAGAGGACACCACAGTCAAACCCTGAGGGTGGAAACTGGGGGAGGAAAAACAAAACAAAAACCCCAACCCCCCCCCCCCCTCCCCTCCCGGGTGCAGAGGCCACCTGGGAAACGCCCAGTACAACCTAACTGCACCCCTCCAGCAATGCCGACACTACGGCACCCCCGGCTGGAGTCAGAGGAGAAGAGAGGGCATAACAAAAAACAGAGAAAGACAACCCAAATACCACCCCATCACCCCCCAGGGGACCGTTCCATCTAACCCCGGGGAGGGGGGAAACAAAAGAAAAAAAAAAAACAGACCAACACACAGTTGTTTGGGTCCCCGTCTTTCCTTTTCTTTTTTTGTGTAGCACAGGCTGCAGGATCACACCCCCAGACAAACAGTGGACAACAAAAAAACAAAAGCCCACAAAAACCCACTCAAAAAACACCCACACAAAATGAACCAACACAAAACAAATCAGTGAGTTATACCGTCAAGCTCAACCACATGGAACACACCTGTTCCTACTCAAGAGCTTGACGGTACCGTGATTCAGTCACCACAAGGGGGAACCAGAGTGCTAAAAAATGAAAACCCCCTTTGGTGACAAAAAACAAACGAGCTGCATCCTCGTGCGCAGCTGTGTGCAACACAACCAAAATGTGCTCAACTAAATAACGCCGGAGCTGAAACAACAGACGCAGTAGTTACCTTTTATCCGGGGAAACGGGGCTACGACTGTAGCACAGGAAGCCCAGCGACCCGTGCTAACAGAGCTCCGCCGTGCGCGTGAACCCATTACAAACGCACTCTTGCAGCTCCCGTTTAAGCCTCTTATCCGGTCGGAGTGTGACGCGAAGCTGTCGCCAGTCACACTCCACCACGACCCACGGATAAGGCACAAACACAGGACACGGCTGCAAGAGAGCACAAATTAGTATCCAGTAATGGGTTCTCAAACACGCACCTTCCGGGCGGAGAGCCCCGCAACTGATCCGGATAACCACTGAACGTCTGCTGCCGCCTTCCCGGCGCGTTACCGTCTCTGCTACCGCTGGGTCCGTGATGTTTGGCCAGAGACTACTGTTATGTGTCGGACGCAGCTCGGAGAACCGACCAGCGTTTGAAGGACCCAGTATGAAATAAGCAGAGCACGGTACAAAGGCTAACTGAATTTAATACATAACAGTGACCATAATAATAATAAAAAGTGCGGTCTGGCGTGGTGCGCTCCCAGCAGCGCTAATGGTCCGGAGCCAGAAGCTGTTTCGGACCCAAGGACCCCGCCGACACCCCCCAGGTGGCCGCAACAACCGAGTCTGTGAAAGAAGGAACCATTATGTGAGTCCACACTCTACACACAGAACACTTAAAGGTGTACAAACAGCAAACACTTCCTGGCTTGATTACTGATCAGCTTCCAACCTGCAGGCATGGAACATCTCGTTCACAAATCACCACTGCAGTGGAAGCTGATACATGACTAACATACAGCTCAATACAATAAGGTGTGAGGGACACCACATTTACTGACTGTATAACTGTTAGTCACAAAATCCAACGTACCTCAGGAAGTGTGCTGACGAGCGTGAGACCTCACCCTCTCCTCTTTCACAGACCGTGCATCAAACCTGGACATTCTCAGCGTCCGCTGCTGATGAGATGGCTCCCGAGACGACGATCTCACCCGTCTGGTCACAAGGTCGAGTCTCTGGCAAATGCACACTGTGCACTTCAGTCTTAAATGCCAACATACTCCAATCCCTCCAGATGCACCTCAGCTGTGAGTCCTGACGAGTCGCAGGTGATCAGGGTGAAGTCCTCCTAACAGCCTCAGCAACACAGCCACTCAGTCCCAAATGCACGCCACCTGGGAGGAAACACAAAAGGCAAACAAACCAGCAGCCAGGCCCCCCCAGCCATACAACAGTTAACGTGGTAAACAAAGCTGAACAGCTTCAAACATTTATCAGTTGAGCACCTACCTATTAAATGTTTTGTAGCAAATGTGTAGCTCTATGCTCGGTAAACAAAGAGCTGCTTCTAGAAGAAACCGCTGTGCCCTCTGAAGGCAAAGGACAACTGGTCACAAAAAAAAAAAAATAACAACCCCACACTGATACATGGGCGATATCACCCAAGTCATCCAGAGGCATACATTTTTAACTTATGGTTCAAATTTTAACAAAACTAATTTTGGACAAGTTTTTTAAATTAACGTCATGTCTGAAGTTTTATAAAGTGAAAATATCAGATATATGTTTTAGTTTTAAAGTAATGCCCTCATTTTTTAAGGTTGTAGTGTGGACATGCTGTGCCCAGTGCATTATGGGTAGGGTAGGATAATCTCAGTATGTTCATGATAGGAGAAATGCATTTGAAATGCTCTGATCAGGCTCCACAGACACCAGCATTAAACTCTAGTGCCTAAAACTCTCATGCATATATTCTCTGGGTTTATAGATGTCGTTATTGTGTTTGCGTTTATTAAATTCCACTCGTTAAACGTAGCAGACACAGATTATCTGGAATTTTGTTTTGGCAGGTTTTCACTGTCTCTATTGCCATCTACTGGCCAGTAGTGTTCATGGCAGTATTTACCCTGAAGCTGGGCAGAGACTATATGATGTTTTCAATCACTGTACTCGGTTCCATCGCAAACTGTACGACAGAACCGCATGGTGTAAAAGTTCAGAGCACCCGATTTATGTTCTCACACACATTGTACGTTCAAAAACCACACGTCGGACTCGTGTTTGCAGAAGCAAAACGTAAACAGAAGCTTTTTTTCAAACTTAATTTACATTTCTTATTTTTTTTTACAAAAACTCTCAACGGGAGACATCAAAGTTTAAAAAAAAACATTACAATACTTTACAAGAGTTGAAGAATAAGGGGGAAAAGAAACAGAAGCTGCTCTCCCAAAGAGATGATCACTGTTATGCTCTCTGCAGTGTTTGCACAGGCACAGTGCAAGAGGTTGGATGCTTGTAGCACTTCAGGAGTGGGATACCCTCACGACAGATGACCAGAATATCAAACAGGTTTGATTTTCATCCGACCATACAATCGCCAATCAGGAGGTGGTCGTGAGATGTTAAACGCAGCTCGTTACTCCATGTATACTACACAATGCAGGACATGCGATTAACCTGAAACTCGGCGCGATCCAACTGAAAAAGGGCCAAAACTCGCTCAGTGTAAACCCAGCTTAAGTACTGAACTTAAGCACAAAGATAGAAGTGCTGACTCATTGTTTTGTGTCTGTCATCACCTTTGATGCTACCAAGTGATCATGGTGTTAAAACTCAAAATCAGCTTAGTAGTTGCAAGTGTACTGGAGACAGTACTGGAATTTATCGGTTACCTGTAGCTTCTGATACATTTTTGGGTGGTTTAACGGTTTAGCTTTATAAAAGATAACTTTTCAGTTATCTGATTATCTGTTATTGAAGTTAATTTTTTTGTTTATCTGTGCCCACCATTGTGTAGATCCTACAACCATCATTTCACTTTTCAAATATCACTGTGTTTGTCTGCTATATGATATATTTTACTGAAATTGCTGATCCAAGCAGCCAATGATTTATAAAGGAAAATCATGGAAATCATCAGGGGTGCCCAAACTTTTATATATATATAGATAGATAGATAGATGCATATGGTCGCAAATCACACACTAGTATTGCACAACAAAATATTCAGGGATCTACGAGGTCTGTCAATAAAGTAGTGGTCCTTTTTATTTTTTTAAAAAAACTATATGGATTTCATTCATATGTTTTTACGTCAGACATGCTTGAACCTCGTGCGCATGCGTGAGTTTTTCCACGCCTGTCAATGACGTCATTCGCCTGTGTCCAGCATGTCCAGCTCTCCACAATTTCACTGATACTTACTGGACTGGTAAGCATTGAAAGCCGAGATAGACATGTCCAAACTTGTCCTCTGACACGCCGAAACGGAGGTGTTCCTTTGTCTGACTTCCAAAGCGAATCGGTCTTTACACGCGAAGCCTCCGCGCGGCTTTCCATGACAAAATCTCTTGTTAAAAGTGAAATCTGCCGGAAAATGGCTGATGTCCAGCTCTTGTGATAACGAGAGAAAGAGCACACGACGGTCTCGTATCCACAGAGCCATCCGTTTAGAAATGGTCCGGTGGCTTGTGCCACGTCGTCGCAGCTCGCGGCACGCCGAGAGTCCTTAAAGGGGTCCTTAAAGCTGTAGTAACAGACCTTATTCTCTGTGAAGCCCGTAAAAGTTTCACCGAAAGCCAGATAAATTTTTCGAATGGTTTCCAGGTGCCAGTCTCTAACAGCTTCTGAAAAAATTCTGATGGAAAAAAAGTCATTTTCATTCCGCCATTTCCAGACAATGAAAATCTGACGAGGGTGTTGGGGAAGTGTCGTGACACGGACCCACAACAGGGGGCGTTAATGAAGGGACAATGGAATAGCCAAAAAGTAACAATTTAATGTTGTGAAGGTGCACAACGTAATACAGACAGATACAAATATGCGTTATATCAATCCGACAAAAAAGGTGACGTGTGGCAGGCTCGAAGATAGGAGACGTCCGGCGAGAGAAAAGCCAGAACCCACACAAGCCTCACCGCCAACGGACCCAAAGAACACCGGAGCCGCCAAGCCCTGCGCCCCAGGTGGCCACTGTCTTCAGCAGTCAGACCCGGTACTGCTGGCAGAAAACAGAAACAGTTCTGGATGAGTGTGAGTTTGCACACTCAGTAATCCCACAGTCTGTGTTCAGTAAGGAGGGAGAACCTCCACCTCCAATCACACACTTGTGCAGCTCCTGTCTAACCACTTATCTGGTTGGAGTGTGAAGCGAAGCCGTCGCTGATCACACCAAACGCCAATCCCACAGATAAGGACACACCACAGGAAAACGGCTGCAAAGAAGTACAGATTATTACTCAATGTTTTGAGTCAGCAGAGAAAGTTACCTGTAAGGTAGACGATTTCTCGGCGAGGAGGTGGAGTTGCAGTCCGGTCTTTATAGTGGTGGTGATGGGTGACAGCTGGTGTTGATAGATGACAGCTGTCACCTCCAGCGGCTCCAACGCCCTCTCGTGCTTGGAGCCCGCACTCCAAGCAGGGCGCCATCTGGTGGTGGTGGGCCTTCAGTACCTCCTCTTCAGCGGCCCACACAACAGAGGGGGCAGAACCACTCCTTCCCAAGGCGTGCTCACAGGCGAATAACGTCACCGACAGGCGTGGAAAAACTCACGCATGCGCACGAGGGTTCAAGTATGTCTGACATAAAAACATATGAATGAAATCCATATAGTTTTTGAAAAAATAAAAAGGACCTTTACTTTATTGACAGACCTCGTATAAGGAGGCATCTTGAGACTGCCCAGAGTGTTCTCACAAAAAAAAAATTACAGCAAAACATGAATATGATATTCACAAAAATGTATCCTTTACTATAACATAAATATGTGTTTGTGAAAGTACTGGAATGAAAAACTCACATCTTGTAAATAATACGAGGTCTGTCAATAAAGTATAGGTCCTTTTTATTTTTTTTCAAAAACGATATGGATTTCATTCATATGTTTTTACGTCAGACATGCTTGAACCCTCGTGCGCATGCGTGAGTTTTTCCACGCCTGTCGGTGACGTCATTCGCCTGTGAGCACTCCTTGTGGGAGGAGTCGTCCAGCCCCTCGTTGGAATTCCTTTGTCTGAGAAGTTGCTGAGAGACTGCCGCTTTGTTTGATCAAAATTTTTTCTAAACCTGTGAGACACATCGAAGTGGACACGGTTCGAAAAATTAAGCTGGTTTTCAGTGAAAATTTTAACGGCTGATGAGAGATTTTGAGGTGATACTGTCGCTTTAAGGACTTCCCACGGTGCGAGACGTCGTGCAGCGCTCTCAGGCGCCGTCGTCGGCCTGTTTCAAGCTGAAAACCTCCACATTTCAGGCTCTATTGATCCAGGACACCGTGAGAGAACAGAGAAGTTTCAGAAGAAGTCGGTTTCAGCATTTTATCCGGATATTCCACTGTTAAAGGAGATTTTTTTAATGAAAGACGTGCGGACGGATTGCAGCGTCGGCTCGCAGCCGCCGCGACGCTCCGCCACAGGAAAAACACCTCTGTTGGAAGCCTTAAGGACAAGTTGGAACATGTCCAGCTGTTAAACAATTTCTCATATACTCACGCCACTGAAAGCCATCAAAAGCCGCCTGGATTTTACAAATGGTTATCAACACGGAGGTGTTTTTCCTGTGCCGCCGCACCGCGTCGGCTGCGTCCCGATGCGCGGACCCGTCCGCACGTCTTTCATTAAGAAAAATCTCCTTTAACAGTGGAATATCCGGATAAAATGCTGAAACCGACTTCTTCTGAAACTTCTCTGTTCTCTCACGACGTCCTGGATCAATAGAGCCTGAAATGTGGAGGTTTTCAGCTTGAAACAGGCTGACGACGGTGCCTGGGAGCGCTGCGCGATGTCTCGCACCGTGGGAAGTCCTTAAAGCGACAGTATCACCTCAAAATCTCTCATCAGCCGTTAAAATTTTCACTGAAAACCATCTTAATTTTTCGAACCGTGTCCACTTCGATGTGTCTCACAGGTTTAGAAAAAATTTTGATCAAACAAAGCGCCAGTCTCTCAGCAACTTTTCAGACAAAGGAATTCCGACGAGGGGTTGGACGACTCCTCCCACAAGGAGTGCTCACAGGCGAATGACGTCACCGACAGGCGTGGAAAAACTCACGCATGCGCACAAGGGTTCAAGCATGTCTGACGTAAAAACATATGAATGAAATCCATATAGTTTTTGAAAAAAATAAAAAGGACCAATACTTTATTGACAGACCTTGTATTTTCTCTTAATTTATCTAGTTTGCTTATAAAGTCATCATTAATATAATTAGCAAATATCTACAGGCTTTGTTATGAATTTATTATTTACCTCAAGAAACGACGGCTTGATTCTATTTTTCTTACCGGTCAACTGATTTAAAACATTCCATATCTTTTTGCTGTCAGTTCCTGCTTTCTGAACATGATCCTCAAAAAGCGTTTTCTTTTTCTTTCTGTTAAGTTTAGTGACAGAGTTCCTCATTTTATGATAAAGATCCCAGTCAGATTTATTTCCTGTTATAATTGCTGTTTTTTTCATCTGATCTCTCATTTTAATAGAATCGTTAATTTAATCATCAAACCAGGCTGTGATGATGTTCCTGACAGTAAACTTCCTCAAAGGAGCATGAATTTTTTCTAAAGGCATGAATAAACTATTAAATCTTGCAAGTGCAGTTTCAGGATTCTGACTAGATAACACCTCAGACCAACAAATAGCTTTCATATCATCAACAAATTTCACATCATTAAACATTTTATATGACCTCATGAATGTTACTGTGGGTCCAGGTCCACCTACCATTGTGGCTAATACAATTATGATCAGGTTATGATCACTACAGCCAATGACAACAGAAATTACTTTACTACACCGCTCAGTGGAAGTGGTAAAAATGTGATCAATACATGTTGATATTCTGTCCCCATCATTCTTAACATGTATTCTTGTGGGTTCATTAATAACCTGAGTAAATACACATGCAGCAGTGACAGTAAACAACTTATCTGTTAAATGGCAGTTTTTAGCAAACCACTCAATGTTGAAGTCACCCATAAGGTACGTATCCTGACCCACAGTAGTATGGGTGTCCAACATTTCACAGATTGTATCTAAATATTAACAATTAGCATTTGGTGGTCGATAACAACCCAACAAAATCAGCTAACGGTGAGGTAAATAAACATGCAGCCATAATACTTCAATATTATATTTCATCATATCATTTCTGATTTGTGTTGGTAAGTGATCTTGAAAATAAAAAGCAACTCCACCACCAAGTCTATTTCTATTGTTTCTGTAAATATTGTTGCCATCAATACATAACTCAGTGTCATCAAAAGAAGAGTCCAGATGAGTTTCTGAAATAGCAAGTATGTGTAATTTATATTTACACAGCAGATTAGTTGCCTCAACAATTTTGTTCCTCAGACTATTAATGTTAATATGCGCAATTCTGAACCTCCTCTTCTGTAATCCATGTTGTGATGTGATTGGTTCAGTCATATAAAAATAACAAACGCCTTTTTTATGACATCATAACCTTGAAGTTTCCCGATTACGTTGGAGTGCTGGAACGAGGATGGATGATAAGCTTATCATGTCTGAGAGAAGCAATATCACCTCTTTCACGTGCAGCTTTCAGTTTTGACATTAATGCTTTTCTTTTTAAACATACAGCATCATATAATCTTCATTAATAAATATCTTTGTACCTTTGAGAGTCTTTGCACTCTGTAAAACTGCAGCTTTGTCCTTGAAATGCAGGAATTTGATGACAATAGGTCGCGGTCTGTCTCCAGAGACTCATATTTTACCTGTGCGATGTGCACGCTCCACCTCCATCTCCCTCTGAAACTGCAGTTTCTACTTAAAAATGTCTCTTACTTTTTCCTCTGAATCCATCCAGGATTCACCAGGCGATTTAGGGATGCCTTCGATGACAATGCTATTTCACCTCGATTGACCTTCTAGGTAATCTTGCTTGTCAAGAATGACCTTTTGACTCACACATTTTAATCATTTCATTTTCAGTGATCTTGAGATGTTCAGACTGTTTGTTTCAATTGATTTTAAGATCATCTACATCCTTCTGAGCATACTGGGCATTCAGAGCTTGAATTTCTTTCATTAAAACATCAACTCTGATGTTGGCTGAGCCCATGATAACTTTAACAAATTCATTAAAAATTTGCTGTTGCTGATGTAACAGAGCAGTAAACATCTCCTTCTGATGATGCAGCAATTCATTTACCTGAGTCAAAGATACATACTGCTCCTCAGTGTTTTTCTGTTTGGATGGCATTTTGTCAATGGCTTGCTCTATTGGCTAGCCAGTAGCTGTGGGGCTAGTAAGAGCTAGCTGTTGCTGCAGGCCTGGTGGCGGCCTCAGACGATGCCGCGGGCCTGGTGGCAGCCTCATACTTCTAATTTTGAGCTATGCCATTTCTGTTCTAGGCCTCTAGCCTTATGCTTGAGGTCACAGAAGTAGTCATTGAACCAAGGTAACTGTGTTTTGGGGAGACGTGGTTTAATAAATGTGGTGCAATCATGTCGAGTGTAGTTTTGAGCACTGAGTTTAAATTATACACAAGTTTCTAGTTCTTATCAAATTCATTGCCCTACATGAATGTTGCTGCTTTGGACACACAATAAGATATGACTCTTCCAGTTTTCTATTAACATAGTAGATGTCAACTAATTTCTCAGGTTTAGTTTTTGTTTGTGAAAATGGACTAAATTTTAGTTAATACCCCCATAAGGACTCAGATGGATTTGTCACCTTCAGTCTTCTGACTCCAAACCATATCGATGTTGACATTAATATGGTTTGGAGTCTTCCGGTGCCTCTGGAAAACTCTAAACATGTTTCTAAAGTGGGGTTTTTAAAAAGTGGATGATGGAATGCAGCTCGCTAATATGAGCTCGAGAAGGGCAGTGTGTGATTGAACTGCAGGGTTAGAGGTCACCAAAGCTGAACTCAGAACATTCCCACACAACTGACATAAATCACCTCCTTGTAAAATCTGTATGTTGCTGTGAAGTGAAATGAAATGAACAAGAACTAAGTTCAGACGTTCAACGCTAACATTAGCGGCCCATTGACCCGCTTCAGTTCTGCTGTAAATTTCTGTTGCGGCAGCAACCACAGTTTGTTGAACGCTTCAAAAAATAATAAAAAAAAAAGGTCTGTGTCATGTATTCATATGTTAACGCTGCTGGATGTTTGTGAAGGCTGTTATTTCCACAGCGCCCACTTCGCCAGGGAGCCTCCGCCCACGCCGCACTTCCATTTAGATGATGGTGCCGCGGCCTCTTTTAATATTAACGACGGCAGGGAAAAGCATGTAAAAACAAAAGCTGAATTATTCCAGAAGAAATTCACAACATTAAACATTTAGTGTTGTTTTATTTGACAGAAACTCAGAAAAAGACGAAACATGCAGCACAAATGCTGGAGCTTTTTCCTCCCGTGATTTCACCAGGGTCTGCTGCCTGGTGTGTTTGCCTTTCAGCCCGTCGCACATGGCCTGTCTGTGATAAAGGGATGTGGAGTGGAGGGAAAAAAAGCTTTTTAAAGTTGTATTTGGCGTCCCGGCGTTCCCCACTCAGCAGGCAGCACACTTCTTATGAGATTAGACGTTTTGGGCACTCAGGCAGCCGCCGTCGCCGTCTCCACTTCCCCTCGCTCAGCCTGATTTCAGTCGTCGTAACCCCGCAGGGTTTCGGAGCGCCCGGTCATCTGGCTATCTGCCGGCGTCTCCTTTGTGAAGCTCGGCCAAAAACGGTCCCAATGGCGGTGGAGCAGTGACCCAAAAATAACTCTGAATTGTCGTGGAGTGTCGGTCATGTTGTGTGAGTCACAGCAAGATGAAAAACGTGTCATGTTGTCCAACATCTCGTCTTTGTGCATTAATTGTGCTTCTTCTTTTGTGTGTTTTGGGTAAATATAACAGTAGCTTTCGGTGTAAATATGGCTGAAAGAACAAACTCTCTGTCAAAATGCAGACTTTCAGCAATAATTAATATTTCCATCAAAATGATTTTGTGCATCTATCTTCTGGAGGACCAAGGTCTCCCAAAATTAAATCACACAAACATATTTAAATGAAGCTCCAGCTGAGAGCAATGAAGCCTGAAGTCAAATTCAGACTTGATGCATCACTTCAAAGATTTTATCAATTTTAAAATAAAAATGAGAGCAATCCGAGATTTCTGACATCCGCCAAGGGTTGACGAGGACTCAAAATAACACGTGATTTACATTGTGACTTTACATGGATCCAGATTGTTGTGTGCTGGGGTGTTTGGCTGGCTTGGTTTTTGTTTTTCTGTTTCTCCCACCAGGTGGTATGCATTCAGGACTGAGTGGCTGAGTATTAGGACCTCACCCTGAACACCTGAGGCTTGTTATCACGTGCAGGTCATCAGGACTCACATCTGTGGTGTATCTGTCTTGATCAGAGATTGCTGCACTTAAACCTTGAATGCACATTGTGTGATTGCCAGAGACTCGACCTTGTGAGCAGACGTGTGAGATCGGCGTCGGGAGAACAATCTCACCATTACGGATGCAGAGACCGCTCCAGGTTTGAAGCCACAGTCTGTGAAGGAGGATTGGGTGAGGTCTCACGCTCTTCAGCACACTTCCTGAGGTAATTTGATTTTGGTGACTTTTATGAAGTAATGACAGTGGATTTGGTGTCCCTCACACCTTGTGTTATTGAGCTGTCACGTTATGCTAATTGTCTAATCAGCTTCTGCTGCAGTGGAGATTTGAACTGAGTTGTTCCGTGCCTGCAGGGTGAGAAGCTGATATATATATATTTAAGCCAGGAAGTGTTTGCTGATTGTGTGCACCTTTGAGCTGTGTCTCTCTGTGTGGAGAGTGTTGGACTCACCTCATGTTTTCTTTCTTCACAGACTCGGTTTGTCGCAGCCACCTGGGGGGTGTCGGCGGGGTCCCTGGGTCCGAACTGCTATGGCTCCGGACCGTTTGCGCTGCTGAGAGCTGAGAGTGTTTCCACCTCACCAGACCGCGGACTTTATAGTTGTTTATCACTTCACTCACTTTCATTAAAATGTGTTATCCTTTGAACCTTGCTCTGCTTATTTTATGCTGGGTCCTGTCAAATGCTGGGTCGGTGCTCCGACCGCGTCCGACACATAACACAGATTCCACAACACCATGCAATAATTACATACTAATCCAGAATGGTCCAACTGTTCAAGACGTTACACTCTGATATGAAAGAAAATAGTGTCTTCTTGATTGATTGATTTTAATTCACAAAAACTGTAAACATGCATAAAATAATACAAAAATGTATTACCTAAACACATAAATACATAAAAAAACAGGGTAACACAAAAATGCCAAAGAAAAAAAAAATGCTTGTTTCCATTGTGGCCCGAGAAGGTTTTACATTGTGATGTCGTATTCGTGAAGTAGTTTTGATGTAAAGCTTAAAATTCTACAAAGTGAAATCCTGATCCAGAATCCGGATCCAGATCCAGATCACCTCCAAAATTTAGTAGAGTCTTCCAAGACCTAACACCCCTGTGTGGTGAAATGTGGTGAAAATCCAACAAGTAGTTTTGACATAATCCTCAAAATCAGACATAGTGAAGCGTAAAAATTGAAATCCTGAATCAGAATCCGGATCCCGATCACCTCCAAAATGTAGTGGAGTCTTTCATGGCCTATTATCTATCTGTGGTGAAAGTTTCATTGAAATCTGTGCAGTAATTTTGACATAATCCTGCTAACAGACAGACATAATATTTTGTATATTAATGATATATGCTTGGTTTCCAAGTACGTAAGTTGTATTTTATTTGTGGATGATACGACTGTGTTTTGTAGTGGAGATCATTTGGGACAGCTCCTGGACAAGATGGAGAACGAATTACATAAATTTAAACAATGGTTTGATTTAAATAAATTATCACTCCATTTTGGTAAAACTAAGTGTATCATATTTGGGAATAAGTCCAGGAACTTAAGCAAAAATCTATTATTACATGATATTGAAAGTGAAATTGTAACAGATACAAAATTTCTTGGTGTTTATATTGACGATAGATTAAGCTGGAAAACACATAATAACTATGTTAAATCTAAAATGTCAAAAGCCACTGCAATTCTGCATAAAACCCAGGACTTCATCTCCAAACATGCATTAACCACTTTATATTATGCATTACTTGTTCATTACTTGTATGTGATACCATTGTTCAAATCTGGTGATAAGCATGTTTTCTCAAACTACAGGCCAATCTCATTGTTACCACAGTTTTCAAAAATTCTGGGAAAGATATTTGTAAAGAGGTTGAAGGATTTCTTAACTAAACTCATTCTTTGTGAACACCAGTATGGTTTTAGGAAACATCACCACTTCATTGGCATGAAGCACCACTTCATTGGCTTTGGTCGATTTTGTCGAACAGGTTACAAATGCAACACAGAAGAATAAATACACTGTAGGAGTTGTTTTTTTGCTTTTTTTTTTTTTTTTTGTAGAAAGCATTTGATACCATAGATCACACCTTACTATTGAATAAATTACAGAAGTACAGTATTAGAGGACTGGCCCTTGATTGGATAACTAGTTATTTACAAGACAGTTACCAGTGTGTTTATTTTGGGGGAATAAACTCCAACTTTTTGAGGATTTCATGTGGGGTGCCCCAAGGTTCAGTCCTTGGGCTGTTACTGTTTTTATTGTACATTAATGATATTGGTTTCTAAGTTTGAGATGTATTTTATTTGCTGATGACAGGAGTGTGTTTGGTAGTGGGGATCATTTGGGACAGCTCCTGGACATGATGGAGAGGGGACTACAAAAATTTAAAATTTAAACATTGGTTTGATTTAAATAAGTTATTGCTTCATTTGGGTAAAACCAAGTGTATTATATTTGAAAATAAGCCCAGGAACTTAAGTCGAAATTTATTATTGAATGATGTCAAAATTGAAATGGTAACAGAAACTAAGTTTCTTGGTGTTTTGATCAATGACAAACTAAGTTGGAAAACTCATATAAATTATGTTAAATCCAAAATCTCAAAATCCAAAATCTTTCATTGTTTAGGAATGGCTCAGAGACTGTTGCTTTGTTTGATAAAATTTTTTTTCAAAACTGTAAGGCACAACTGAGTGGACACCATTCAATAAATTCAGCTGGTTTTCGGTAAAAATTTTAACGGCTGATGAGAGATTTTGGTCTGGTAGTGTCGCTTTAAGGACGGCCCACGGCGCCTGACGGCGATCTGCGCTTCGAGGCGGCAGCGTCTCGCCGTTTCAAGTTGAAAACTTCCACATTTCAGGCTCTGTTGACGCAGTAAGTCGTCAGAGAACAGAGAACTTTCAGAAGAAGTCGACATGAGGAGTTTATTCGGACATTCCATTGTTAACGGTCATTTTGTAATGAAAGAACGTGCGGGCAGAGTCGCATGTCGGGCTGGACCCGACCGCGGGGGGTCGCGGCAGGAAAAACACCTCCGTTGGAAATCTTAACGGGCAAGTTGGAACATGCCCAAGCTGTTAAACAATTTCTCAGTTACTCACTTGTTGAAAGCCATTAAAAGCCGCCTGAATTCTACAAATGGTTTTCAACACGGAGGTGTTTTTCCTGTCGCGGCGCACACAGATTTGCCGAGTCGTCACGGAAACGACTCGGCGAATTTGCGCGTATGTCTTTCATTAAAAAAATGTCCTTAAACAGTGGAATGTCCGCATAAATTCCTCATGCCGGCCTCTTCTGAATCTTCTCTGTTCTCTCACGATGTTCTGGGTGAATTAAGCCTTAAATTAGGATGTTTTAAACTCGAAACAGGCCGACGACGGCGCCTGGAAGCGCTGCAGGACGTCCCGCTCCGTGGGAAGTCCTTACACCGACAGAAACACCCCATAATCTCTCATCAGCCGTTAAACTTTTCACAGAAAACCAGCTTAATTTCTCGAATAGTGTCCACTCGGATATTCCTCACAGGCCCAGAAAAAATTTTGATAAAGCAACGCGCGCCGTCTCGAGCAGCGTGTGAAACAAAGGAATTCAGCCGAGAGGGCGGGACCACATCTCACTCAAGGCCTGCCCACAGGGAAATGACGTCACCGACACGCGTGAAAAAACTCACGCATGCGCACGAGGGTTCAAGCATGATTGGTGTAATCGCACGTCATTCAAATCCATATAGTTAAAAAAAAAAATAAAAGCGTTGGTTTATTATCTAAGAGACCTCGTAAATCCAATATTTCTGTTACAAAAGGAAGCTATAAGAGTTATAAGTAAAAACCATATCGGGAGCCAATGAATCCACTGTTTGCACATCTTGAAATTTTGGGACTTGATTATTTTACGATAAAAATGCACTCTTACTTATATATGTATATATATATATATGTATATATATATATATATGTATATATATATATATATATATGTATATATATATATATATATATATGTATATATATATATATATGTATATATATATATATGTATATGTGTATATATATATATATATATATATATATATATGTATATATATATATATATGTATGTATATATATATATATGTATGTATATATATATATATGTATATATATATATGTGTATATATATATATATGTATATATATATATATATGTATATATATATATATATGTATATATATATATATATATACACTCAACAAAAATATAAACACAACACTTTTGGTTTTGCTCCCATTTTGTATGAGATGAACTCAAAGATCTAAATCTTTTTCCACATACACAATATCACCATTTCTCTCAAATATTGTTCACAAACCAGTCTAAATCTGTGATAGCGAGCACTTCTCCTTTGCTGAGATAATCCATCCCACCTCACAGGTGTGCCATATCAAGATGCTGATTAGACACCATGATTAGTGCACAGGTGTGCCTTAGACTGCCCACAATAAAAGGCCACTCTGAAAGGTGCAGTTTTATCACACAGCACAA